>NC_091194.1:3079243-3164243 GCF_040958095.1 Procambarus clarkii | reverse complement strand
AATAAACTGTAGCAACAAGTGTGTACTCTGAGTAACGATCATCCATCTGAACATACGCTTTATATGTCAACATCTAAATGCCTAAATATATAAAAGTAAATACACAACTCTACGGACTCTGAACATCACATTTAAATACAAAAATAAATTACATTAATGTGATTTATCAATGAGAAAATCAGTAGGAGTCATGAAGAGGATTCGAACCTTGACACTAGATACTCCCAAACTAGATACGCCTTAAGCCATTTTACCACAACATGGTCAAAATCGATATGCAAGTTCGAATATGGCACCTACTGATTTTCACTTTCATCAATTAATTCCACCGGATTTGTGAAGAGGATTCATGGGGACTGAAATCCCGTTGAAAGTGGCATAGGTTTTGACCCCGACTCTAGTGACGTTGTTTTAGATTCAGCTAGTCAGAATAAAAGTTCCAAGTAGCACGGGCTATGGTGAGCCCGTAGTGGACTTACCTGGCACAGGAGCGAGACCCCTAGATGTACTCACCTTGTTGTGCTTCCAAGGGTTGAGCTCTGGCTCTTTGGTCCCGCCTCTCAACTGTCAATCAACTGGTGTACGGATTCCTGAGCCTACTGGGCTCTTATCATATCTACGTTTAAAATTGTGTATGGAGTCAGCCTCCACCACATCACTGCCTAATGCATTCCATTTGTTAACTACTCTGACATTCAAAAAGTTCTTTCTAACCTCCCTGTGGCTCATTTGGGTACTCAGTTTCCACCTGTGTCCCCTTGTTGGCGTTCCACCCGTGTTAAACAGTTTATCTTTATCTGTCTTGTCAATTCCTCTGAGAATTTTGTATGTAGTGATCATGTCTCCCCTTACTCTTCTGTCTTCCAGAGTCAGGGTACATTTCACTCATTTCAAGGTACATTCCTAAAAATTAGTGGTCAATTTTTTTTCTTTTACTAAGAACTCACCAGAAAGAATAATAATTCATTGGGTTGGGGACAGCCAGCCAATATATATATATATATATATATATATATATATATATATATATATATATATATATATATATATATATACATGTTAGGTTTATATAGAGGAACACCTTCCCCCCCCCCCCGAAGGTCAAACTACTGACCCTCCCTAAGATGCAACCCCATTACAAGGTGACTAACTCATCTGTACCTATTTACTGATAGGTGAACAAGCGCATTACATGACAGGAAACAAGCCCAACCATTTCTGTCCCGCTCGGTATTCGAACATGGCATTCCCGCTTGTGAGGCGAGAACGAACCGGACTGAACTACCGGGACCCTGTAAGGTGCTTATTTTGGTCGCTTCTTTATTCCTCCTAAGACTGTCTGGATATCTTCTACTACTGACCTCCCATAATATGCAGCACCCAACAGTTTCTTATTGTCAGACATCTCGTGCTGCATCGTGTGAAAGAACCCTTGTACAAACCTCTCCGTCCTGCCTGAAAATTGAATCAGGAACTATTCAGTTGTGAACAAACTGCGTCAAGTTCTTTAGAGCAACTTCCACCTAAAAAGGTCTTGCATAATAATAAAAAAAATAGTGATATACATGTCAAATTAGGATGATTGTTTGTCCGCACAAGTTTAAATCGCACATGCAAAACCTCCGATACCCTTCACTACCCGATCGATAATTTCATCTAAAAAAAGCAATCACATACAATTCCCTACATATAAAACAACGGGTTTCCTGTTTTTCGTTTTGTGTCAAAATTTTATTTTATTTAGTTGTTTGTTAAGCTTTTATCTACTTCAGTTATGCCTCAGTGTTTGTGTATTACATTGAACATAAAAAAATGATCTGCCATGATGGGTAACTCGTGTAATCCGACAGGTTTCTCCTCGGCTGAAGAGTCGTACTTGTGCCGATTAAATCAACCCAAATTTTATATTAATTAAGCTTAGAAGCAGCACAAAGCATTAGTAAATATATCTTCATGGTGACTATCGATGGTGGTGGATAATGAGCTTTAGTCTTCCATTAATTATGAGAGGTAGAATTACCTAACATGTTTTCTGTGAATACCAAGAATATGTCAGGTAAACCGCTATGAAACTATAGCATTTCAGGACAGGCTACGAGCTAGAGTATGAGGCCATACATTGACTTGGAAAATAAGGGTAGACTATGAGCTGGGATATGAGGCCGGACTATAAGAGTTCGGATATGAGGCCGGACTATAAGAGCTGGGATATGAGGCCGGACTATAAGAGTTCGGATATGAGGCCGGACTATAAGAGCTGGGGTATGAGGCCGGACTATAAGAGTTCGGATATGAGGCCGGACTATAAGAGCTGGGATATGAGGACGGACTATAAGAGCTGGGATATGAGGACGGACTATAAGAGCTGGGATATGAGGACGGACTATAAGAGCTGGGATATGAGGCCGGACTATAAGAGCTGGGATATGAGGCCGGACTATAAGAGCTGGGATATGAAAACAGTGGACTGGCCGAAACGCAATGCGTGTTAGTGGCTTTGCATGTAAGAACTCTAATGTTATGTACTCTCACAAACCTAATGTACCTTCTTGTATATAAGTCACTAAGTAAACTTACAGCAACAATCTACTTCTACGGTTCCTATGAATGAAAAAATAAAGTTATTTATATTTACCAGTGTGCTACATGTGCTACAACACTGATGACGAGTCTTTATGAGAGCCTATGCCTATATTGGCAATGATTTTCTAAAAAATTACCTCGCATGCCCATAGGAGTTTTGAGCTGCATATTATAATTTGTTATAATTATATTTGCATTCTGCATTTTTTATGTAAAAAAAATGAACAAAATGCTTGAAACCTTAAAGTAGTTGGTTTCGTGTTGTGCTTATTGCTTGTCAACCTTTGGAGGGTTATTAATGTACCACAGGAGCTTGCTGACCAACCACCAAGAACCCCCTTCCTTCCGAACATCAGCCAGGACTAAAGAGACTTCTCAGGCTACTACACAGTAAGCTGGCTACGTCAGGGTGTAACCCTGGAAACACAAACCGAAACTGTCTCTATTTCCCGCTTGTTACAACTTGTAATAAAGTTGTTACATCTTGGCTTAACGTGTCTATAACGTATTAGAACGTTGTTACAACTTGCTATATTGGTTGTTATAACTGGTTAGGAGGTGTTAAAACTTGTTCGAACGTTGTACCAACGTCGTAGTTTCGGTGTGTGTTTGGCGGGATTAAGTAGCACGTCTTACAGATGCCTGGTTAGGCGAGCAATAACTCTTCTCAATTGTTTCAAATGTACAGCTTTAGGCATTAAATGTTATTAATAACTAATAATTACAAATATACAATTGATAACAATAATAATTAACTATTTTCAGTAACAATTACTCCAGTTCCTTATTTGTGTGTATATTTATTGTTTTACTACTAACAAAAGTATAGCAGAGAGAAATTGAAATAAATTTAAACTTTTGAAAACCTATTTACAAATTATTAATAATATTGGTTTATTTACAAAGTTGAAAACTAACATAGACTTCCTTTTAGTTATGAGAGCTATACATGCAGCGCTAGATTCATCACTAAGTGTATAAGTCGACTTACTGATGATACATGTACTGTCACAGGAATTATACGAGGGTGTGAGTGTCAGGGTGGAGAAGTGTTGGTCCATATTGACACATTCTACCGTGAGTGTCAGGGTGGAGAAGTGTTGGTCCATATTGACACATTCTACCGTGAGTGTCAGGGTGGAGAAGTGTTGGTCCATATTGACACATTTCACCCACTCTAGAGGAATTTCCGGCCGCATAATGTATGTTGTTACACTTGGGCCGGGTCCTGGAGCCGGAGTAATCTGCACCCAGCCAGGTCCTCACTACCAGGAATTACCCTGGGAGCCTGGCACTGTATCGTACCAAAATCTTACCTCATGATCTAATTATACCGAACTGTATTATATTTATACACACACACACACACACACACACACACACACACACACACACACACACACACACACACACACACATGCGAACAAGCCAGAATGGTCCCCTGGACAATATGCAACTGAAAACTCTTTTTCAGTTGCACACACACATATATATATATATATATATATATATATATATATATATATATATATATATATATATATAAATATATATATATATATATATATGTGAGTTTTCAGTTACACACACACATATATATATATATATATATATATATATATATATATATATATATATATATATATATATATATATATATATATATATATATATATATATATATGCAAACAAGCCTGAATGGTCCCCAGGACTATATACAACTTGGGGTGTGAGTTTTCAGTTATATATATATATATATATATATATATATATATATATATATATATATATATATATATATATATATAATATTGGTAGCAGTCTCTTGTAAACATATGTTGTTAAACATGACCGAAAAGGCAAGATTAATAATTCTAACACGAATTTTCTCAATATTTCTTATGTTTCTTTTCACTGTCGATGGTAATTGAAAAATCAATTCTCTAAAACTCATTTTTATTTCTAGTCTGAAGCGACGCCTGAACGCGTGTCATAATAACTTTATTACATTTTCAAAGACTTTAGTTTTACACACACAACTGTAACCTGTAAACACACATAAATACTTATACTCGCATTTGGGTGTGGTGATATGGTACAAAGGTTTTGGGTGAGGTAAATGACATTTACACAAGATAGAACACGAACCAATGGGTATAAAAACATAAGAATGGAAGTAAGTGCAGAAGGCCTTTTGGCCCATAGCATCAACACTCCCTCTTGATGCTTCTATGTTGGTTCGGAGTCTTGAAGTGGGTAGAATATAGTTGTGCATTAATTGGCTGTTGATTGCTGGTGTTGACTTTTTGATGTGTAGTGCCTCGCAGATGTCGAGCCTCCTGCTATCGCTGTATCTATCGATGATTTCTGTGTTATTTGCTAAGATTTCTCTGGTGATGGTCTGGTTGTGAGAAGAGATTATATGTTCCTTGATGGAGCCCTGTTGTTTATGCATTGTTAATCGCCTGGAAAGAGACGTTGTTCTCTTGCCTATATACTGAGTTCTTTGGGGCTTACACCCAAAGCTTTGGGGCTCACCTCACCCAAATGCGAGTATAAATATGGATGTGTGTTTACAGATTACAGTTATGTGTGTAAAACTAGTCTTCGAAAATGTAATAAGTTATTACGAAACGCGTTCAGGCGTCGTATCAGACTAGAAATAAAAATGAATTATATTATGTACAATTAACATATTATTTATATATCAAATAGCAGCGAAAATTGGAGTAAATCTGAAAATATTCTAGCTACTGCAGATAATTGTTCAGTCATGTTGAACTTGAGAACAGGTCAATTTCATAGGCAACTTTTACTATCTTAGTTACTGGTATGTTATGCAAGGGGATAGTACATTTTCTGTGAGAGATTGTATATTGTGTCCTATATTACTGGTCATATTGTGTCCTATATTACTGGTCACATTGTGTCCTATATTACTGGTCATATTGTGTCCTATATTACTGCTTATATTGTGTCCTATATTACTGCTTATATTGTGTCCTATATTACTGGTCATATTGTGTCCCATATTACTGGTCACATTGTGTCCTATATTACTGCTTATATTGTGTCCTATATTACTGGTCATATTGTGTCCCATATTACTGGTCACATTGTGTCCTATATTACTGCTTATATTGTGTCCTATATTACTGCTTATATTGTGTCCTATATTACTGGTCATATTGTGTCCTATATTACTGGTCATATTGTGTCCCATATTACTGGTCATATTGTGTCCTATATTACTGCTTATATTGTGTCCTATATTACTGCTTATATTGTGTCCTATATTACTGGTCATATTGTGTCCTATATTACTGGTCATATTGTGTCCTATATTACTGCTTATATTGTGTCCTATATTACTGGTCACATTGTGTCCTATATTACTGCTTATATTGTGTCCTATATTACTGGTCATATTGTGTCCTATATTACTGCTTATATTGTGTCCTATATTACTGGTCATATTGTGTCCTATATTACTGCTTATATTGTGTCCTATATTACTGGTCATATTGTGTCCTATATTACTGCTTATATTGTGTCCTATATTACTGGTCATATTGTGTCCTATATTACTGCTTATATTGTGTCCTATATTACTGGTCATATTGTGTCCTATATTACTGGTCATATTGTGTCCTATATTACTGCTTATATTGTGTCCTATATTACTGCTTATATTGTGTCCTATATTACTGGTCATATTGTGTCCCATATTACTGGTCACATTGTGTCCTATATTACTGGTCATATTGTGTCCTATATTACTGCTTATATTGTGTCCTATATTACTGGTCATATTGTGTCCTATATTACTGGTCACATTGTGTCCTATATTACTGCTTATATTGTGTCCTATATTACTGGTCACATTGTGTCCCATATTACTGGTCATATTGTGTCCTATACTACTGCTTATATTGTGTCCTATATTACTGCTTATATTGTGTCCTATATTACTGCTTATATTGTGTCCTATATTACTGGTCATATTGTGTCCTATATTACTGGTCACATTGTGTCCTATATTACTGGTCACATTGTGTCCTATATTACTGCTTATATTGTGTCCTATATTACTGGTCATATTGTGTCCTATATTACTGCTTATATTGTGTCCTATATTACTGGTCATATTGTGTCCTATATTACTGCTTATATTGTGTCCTATATTACTGGTCATATTGTGTCCTATATTACTGCTTATATTGTGTCCTATATTACTGGTCATATTGTGTCCTATATTACTGCTTATATTGTGTCCTATATTACTGGTCATATTGTGTCCTATATTACTGGTCATATTGTGTCCTATATTACTGCTTATATTGTGTCCTATATTACTGGTCATATTGTGTCCTATATTACTGCTTATATTGTGTCCTATATTACTGGTCATATTGTGTCCTATATTACTGCTTATATTGTGTCCTATATTACTGGTCATATTGTGTCCTATATTACTGGTCACATTGTGTCCTATATTACTGCTTATATTGTGTCCTATATTACTGGTCACATTGTGTCCCATATTACTGGTCATATTGTGTCCTATATTACTGCTTATATTGTGTCCTATATTACTGGTCATATTGTGTCCTATATTACTGGTCATATTGTGTCCTATATTACTGCTTATATTGTGTCCTATATTACTGGTCATATTGTGTCCTATATTACTGCTTATATTGTGTCCTATATTACTGGTCATATTGTGTCCTATATTACTGCTTATATTGTGTCCTATATTACTGGTCATATTGTGTCCTATATTACTGGTCACATTGTGTCCTATATTACTGCTTATATTGTGTCCTATATTACTGGTCATATTGTGTCCTATATTACTGGTCATATTGTGTCCTATATTACTGCTTATATTGTGTCCTATATTACTGGTCACATTGTGTCCTATATTACTGCTTATATTGTGTCCTATATTACTGGTCATATTGTGTCCTATATTACTGGTCATATTGTGTCCTATATTACTGGTCATATTGTGTCCTATATTACTGCTTATATTGTGTCCTATATTACTGGTCATATTGTGTCCTATATTACTGGTCATATTGTGTCCTATATTACTGCTTATATTGTGTCCTATATTACTGGTTATATTGTGTCCTATATTACTGGTCATATTGTGTCCTATATTACTGGTCATATTGTGTCCCATATTACTGGTCATATTGTGTCCTATATTACTGGTCATATTGTGTCCCATATTACTGGTCATATTGTGTCCTATATTACTGGTCATATTGTGTCCCATATTACTGGTCATATTGTGTCCTATATTACTGCTTATATTGTGTCCTATATTACTGGTCACATTGTGTCCCATATTACTGGTCATATTGTGTCCTATATTACTGCTTATATTGTGTCCTATATTACTGGTCATATTGTGTCCTATATTACTGGTCATATTGTGTCCTATATTACTGCTTATATTGTGTCCTATATTACTGGTCATATTGTGTCCTATATTACTGCTTATATTGTGTCCTATATTACTGGTCATATTGTGTCCTATATTACTGCTTATATTGTGTCCTATATTACTGGTCATATTGTGTCCTATATTACTGGTCACATTGTGTCCTATATTACTGCTTATATTGTGTCCTATATTACTGGTCATATTGTGTCCTATATTACTGGTCATATTGTGTCCTATATTACTGCTTATATTGTGTCCTATATTACTGGTCACATTGTGTCCTATATTACTGCTTATATTGTGTCCTATATTACTGGTCATATTGTGTCCTATATTACTGGTCATATTGTGTCCTATATTACTGGTCATATTGTGTCCTATATTACTGCTTATATTGTGTCCTATATTACTGGTCATATTGTGTCCTATATTACTGGTCATATTGTGTCCTATATTACTGCTTATATTGTGTCCTATATTACTGGTTATATTGTGTCCTATATTACTGGTCATATTGTGTCCTATATTACTGGTCATATTGTGTCCCATATTACTGGTCATATTGTGTCCTATATTACTGGTCATATTGTGTCCCATATTACTGGTCATATTGTGTCCTATATTACTGGTCATATTGTGTCCCATATTACTGGTCATATTGTGTCCTATATTACTGGTCATATTGTGTCCCATATTACTGGTCATATTGTGTCCCATATTACTGGTCATATTGTGTCCTATATTACTGGTCATATTGTGTCCTATATTACTGCTTATATTGTGTCCTATATTACTGGTCATATTGTGTCCTATATTACTGGTCATATTGTGTCCCATATTACTGGTCATATTGTGTCCTATATTACTGGTCATATTGTGTCCTATATTACTGGTCATATTGTGTCCTATATTACTGGAAACTTTGTTATGACTTTTACTTCCCAGTAACAAGGCTTCCAGTAATAAAGGATACAATATGAGCTATAATAAGAGACATAATATGAGCTATAATAAGGGACACAATATGAGCTATAATAAGAGACATAATATGAGCTATAATAAGGGACACAATATGAGCTATAATAAGAGACATAATATGAGCTATAATAAGGGACACAATATGAGCTATAATAAGAGACATAATATGAGCTATAATAAGGGACACAATATGAGCTATAATAAGAGACATAATATGAGCTATAATAAGGGACACAATATGAGCTATAATAAGAGACATAATATGAGCTATAATAAGGGACACAATATGAGCTATAATAAGAGACATAATATGAGCTATAATAAGGTACATAATATGAGCTATAATAAGGGACATAATATGAGCTATAATAAGGGACATATTGTGTCCCTCATTATAGCTTATATTGTGTAACTTATTATACAACCCATCCTCCTGTGCTGGTAGTACTTATAGTAACGATACGGACCATAGTACATATATCTATATACACCGCAGTTAGAAAGTACAAATCTGTACTATTGTATTTGGACAAACCGGAAAAGGTTTTGTATTTATGTTGGAAAGACAACCTAACCTAACCTTCTTAGGCCTAATACACGGAATCTGAGGCCGAATATAGTACATATGTGTACTATACTAGGCGTAGGAATATTTAAGTTTGTTTTTTAGCTTCATTTTTTCGGACTGTAAAGTTAATACCAAATTCTGCTGTCTGTTTGCTTAGTATGTCATTGTTTGTACTATGGTGCACATAGTTACAAAAACTACTATGTAAACAGGAGGATGGATTGTATTATAGGTCAGAAACAATGGGCAGAGTTTCTTTCACCCTATGCCCCTATTACCTAGCAGTAAAATAGGAACCTGGGTGTTAGTCAGCTTTCACGGGCTGCTTCCTGGGGGTGGAGGCCTGGTCGAGGACCGGGCCGCGGGGACACTAAAGCCCCGAAATTATCTCAAGATAAGATGTTGTGTCCCATATTTTATCCCACATTGTGTCCCCTTGTACAAACTCCACTCTGTTAGAGTTGGATGAACGTATACCATCAAGAGCACAATAGTTTGAGTGTATATAAGGTTATGTCTTGAGATGTAAACAATACGCTCGTAAGAGGGGTAAGTACATGTCCAAGATAGGTCAGTCATACAATGTTTGTGATGCATTCAAAGTTTATTAAATAGAAACTAACTACAGTTTGTGCGGCTTGACAGGTGTGACGATTGTTTACCAGTAAGACCTGTTGTAGCAAGCAAGCGTTTAAGCGTTACCTGACGACACTTACACTTGTACAAGCGAACCTAACGCTGTTGTTAGAAAACAGTAAAAAAGAGTATTCGTTTATGGCAGCTATATATAGATGTTTGTATTAAATTAAAGCATGGTGAGAGCCACAGTGTGGAAGTCAGGATGTGTCTGGCGACAGTAGCCGGGAGATGCCTCTATGGTGCTTCCTAGTCACTGTGGGGCGCCTTTATGGTGGGGTTATTAAGGCACCAACACCTGCTGCAGGAGTTCACGCTGGTGGGTTGACGGAGCCTCCAACCAGGTTACCGAGGAGTGCTGCCAACCTTGGTGGAGACAGGAGCCACAACACCTGAGGAACCAGGTGTACCAACGTTGGTTAAGACAGGAGCCACAACACCTGAAGAGCCAGGTGTACCAACGTTGGTTGAGACAGGAGCCGCAACACTTGAGGAACCAGGTGTACCAAGATTCAAGGGCACAGATCCCTCCAAGTTGCTAGATTGTTCCTCAGACTGTGGAACAAAAATACAAAATAAAGATAGCATTATTAAAATAAAACAGGAAACTATGCGCGGAAAGATTTTCTTAAGAATTAAATCAGAATGACATGACCATAACTTTATTGATTTTCAATTTGCCTTATTAAACGAAAATAATACAAACTTATTGCATCTGTTTAGTTTTAGAAGAAGATATATTTCAATGAATTGCATGAGTAGTGAAGTCAGTAGATGTATAGGAGGTGTGTCGACAGTTAGGAGCTCCCGGCCTGGTGACGTACCTGTGTGGGGGCCGAGTGTTGGCTATCCTGGTCCTCGGCCACATACACCTGACGCCAGGTGTCTCTGCTCACACGGGACGAACTCGACTGGAAATTACAACAAAAATAGCAATAATATCCTCAGGATGAACCTAGGTATTAAGGTGTCCAGCGGGAGAGTGTGGATGTGTTGTGACCAACATTAAGTGGGACGGAGTTGTGACCAACATTAAGGGGAACAAGTTGTGACCAACATTAAGGGGAACAAGTTGTGACCAACATTAAGGGGAACAAGTTGTGACCAACATTAAGGGGAACAAGTTGTGACCAACATTAAGGGGAACAAGTTGTGACCAACATTAAGGGGAACAAGTTGTGACCAACATTAAGGGGAAGTTAATGTATTGCGTTCAGCTAAATGTTACAAATATTGTCTTACTGAGGACTAGAAAAGGACAATTATATAGGACCATATGTTGGGCAGTTTAGTGTTTAAGGCAGAAGTGAGGCAACATGTCTCGCAGCAGAGCTTAAAGAACAAGAAGCATCTCATATTTGAATAGAACTTAAAATAAATACACTTGGAAATGTCCTAGTTGAAAGATAAATATTATTACGTATTCTCTGTTTTTCCGACTGGATATAACAATACAGTTCGTGAACGACTAGTCTAGACAGGAAGGTGAGGCTCCGCTGGGGTACTCACTCCGCCTCCGAAGAGTGAACTGAAGAAATTTCTGGGTGGTTCAGTTGTTGTTGTGGTGGCTACGACGGCCGTGTTGTCTACGTCCTCGGTAGTTGTGCTGCTGCCGCTGGGGAACTGCGAGCCCTGGGGATGATGGTCGTCTGGTTTATATCAAGCCCTCCACATACTCCATTATCTGCTAGTGCTTTATATATGTGTGTGTGTGTCTATTAACTATGAAGGGTCGTATGGTAAGCTTATTGTAAAATACAATACTTCAAGATTAAGATAGATGACACCCGGCGCCACCTACCTGGAAGACGGGAGACTGTTGCTGATGAGGGGAGATTTGGCGGGAACTAAACTGGCCGTCTTGGTTGTGGGAGTCGTCGCCTGTTGGGACTACAGCAGATCCCTGGTTGCTGGAGGACCCGAAGGTGGCGCTGCCTGCTAATGGACGGTGGATGTTAGAGAACCCGACGGAGGCAGTGGCGCCTGGTGAAACAGGTTCAGGGCGGTGGACACTGGACCCTGAAGGACCCGAAGGGTTGACGCTGGAGGACCCGAAGGAACCGAAGCCGCCTTGAGGACGGTGGTCGCTGTTGGACCCGAAGGATGAAGTGCCTGCTACAGGTCGGTGGACGTTGGATGACCCGAAGGAGACATTGTCGTCATCAACAGGTCGTTCCGTGGAGTCAGCTGAGAGACAAACATAACTTGTGATGCAAACAAACATCATGGTAGTTTGTAATTATTAACAAAGGAAAACTATATACATAAATAACTATCGATTATTTGAGTGTTTCAGATTTACAAAATTAAGTTTTTTTATTAATTCGTAAGATGCACTGTTATCTATACACTGATGCGCTAACCTTAATAAGAGTCACATTATTGCTAAAAGTTGCAGAAGCATTAATACCAATTTTACAAGAATGCAAATTCTGCCTTAATGAAGGCAGTGTCAACATTTATGTGATTCATTGAAGTTAAAACAAATTTATTGATCTTAGACCGTGTGAAGTAATGATTAAAAAGTGTAATAATCAATAGTGTTTACTTAGATCATAAAGTCAACAGATGTTATATGAAACATTACCACTGTTGCCGTTCTTCAACAGTGGTAATGTTTTCTTGCAGAAAACAAACGCTGTTTTGTTTGTTTGAAATGCAAGAGTGTTTTGTTGCAGAAAACATTGTTTTATTCCAGAAATACAACAAAACATTGTTGCATTCCTGGAAAACTTATGTCTTTCCAGAAATGCTTCCAAAGATAAAGCTGTTTCTAGTTGTATAAAAGGCTGACAAAGAAACGTTGATAATGAAAGCACTGTAGTAAGCTATTGTAGCAAGATATTGTGCCCAGCTATTGTAGCAAGCTGTTACGTCCTATTGTAGCAATTGTATGACAATTGCTACAATAGGATGTCGCATGACAATGACGTGGGTGAGAGCAAGTGGAATGTTCAGTTTGATGGTCTTGATAAAATAGAATGTTCATTGAGAGGGTAGTTAGCAAATGCAGTGTTCAGGGCGTGGGTACTATACTACTGAAATGGTCAAGAGAAGTGAGTGTCATGTTCAGTATGAGGAAGTGAAGTGATCAAAGTCAGTGGGTAGCCAGCTTCTTGACTCCCAGAAAGATATAATGAAAATTATCTTGAGTATGAAGGCGGGTCTGGCAACACATATGGCTACAGTAGAGTCAATAACAAAGTGACAAAGGTACAGTCACTGGGGATCTTGAGGATGCTCTGAGGAGGATCTGGGGATGCTCAGAGTGTTGCTGGATGCTTGAGGAGGATCTGGAGATGCTCAGAGTGTTAATAAGTTACCCGGGGCGGCGGTGACGAGGGCGACCAGCACCAGCACGGAGAGACACGCCAGGAACCTCATGTTGTTGACGAGCTGGAGAGATGTGTACACAACCCCGGGCTCTCACTCCTCTTATACCACCTCCACACACTGCCACGCTCCACCACCGCAAAGTTACTAACAAGCGTCTAACATACGGAATTTAATACATGCTCTAAATATTGAACTGTATTGTCATTCCAAATGATTGTTTGCATCTATTAAGGTATTGTAAGATTGTATTTCAAGGAAGCGTTGAAGCAGAAACAGTAAATGTAGCAGTGTTGTGGGTTGTTGGTCCATCTAACACGGTCACAGAGAAACCCTCATGAATTCCTAGGTACATAACTGTGTTTGGCTTCCTGTTTTTATGGGAATATATGTATTACCTTTACCCCTCAGGTTCTTGGAACGTGTAAGATGGCATCATCGCATTTGTTGTTGGAGTTGTAAGTGGTTAGATTATGAAAGAATAGGCGCTTTGTAACGATGAGTCTCATTGGTCAAAACCCCCACACACCAGTTTACATAATTCTCTCTGCCATCAAAAGAAAAATAGAATGGTGTAGTGGATAAATATATGTAGATTACTGAACAAGGAAAAATGACTGCTTTTGTGCTAAGAGTTTATTGACCTTTTATGTTAAGGACATAACGTGTGATAATGTTACGTACTGGCATGTGGCTATTGTGGCAGACGACGGGGCCGCCACACAAACTGTTTATTTATTTTGAAATTTGTTTGCAACGTGTTGCATTTGAGAATATAGTTGATATACTTTATAAGACAAAAAGCAACAAGACCTAATTACACCCTACAGTACAAGGTACTTTAACCATTTCACCAATGAGACGATCATTGGTGAAGACTCTTCAGTTAGGCTTCATCTATTTAGGTCACTCCAGTTACGTTTGGTAAAAATAATTTACAAGCATTCCTTCTGGTAAACGTGTTTACACAATACTGAAAAAAAGTTGAAAATCCCCCACCAACGTTCATGCTACATTACTAATGGGCCTGATACTTCTGGTTAAGGTACAACTTACTATCCTCAGAGGCAGACGGGAGCTAACACACAAGTTCAAACATTAACATGTTAACTATGAAGTTGTGATGAGAAATGACGCCGTTACTTTGTCGAGGGCAACGGGCAATCTGCTCCTAGAGTCGCATTGGTTGGATCGGTAGATGGTGGTGTAAACTGGTAGGTGGGTGTACTGGTAGGTGGTGTGTAAACTGGTAGTTGGGGTGTACTGGTAAGAGGTGTAAAGCGACAAGTCTCCCAAAATAATAGCCTAGTTTTGTACTATTCATTATGTAGAGAGGATGATAAAGAAGACAAAAATAAAACCTAGACTTTCCTTGGCTTAATATAACGTATATATGTATTATATTAAACCTAAAATGGTATATATTAAGCTTAGGAAAGGTTATGTTGGGTAGAATAGAACTGTTTAATTTCTAGCATACTATTTGGAGTTACCCATTAGTACAAACTTTACCTGCCTTGGGTACAAAAGATAATTATTTTACATTCGACCAGTAGTTCCTATATGTATCTGGATGAGAATACTTGACGTCGAGTGCTTCTGCTATATCTCATCTCCTATTGTCGCTGTTTCTATCGATTTTGATCGTTGTTTTTTAACCGAATCTCTTTGATTGATTGATTGTTGCCGCCGAAGGCGGCTAGTTTCTTATGCACTCCATACTCATCCTGTGAGCGGTAGCGCAAAAGCATTACAGAGGGCACAAAAGGTCTTTATCAGACCTCATCTTGAATCTCTTTGGTGTCAACATATCCTGGCCAGCAGTACAGTAATTTAGGATTCGATCTTGAATCTCCGGTTTTGTAACATGGAATATTCATTTCATTACTAAATGCAAAAGAATTTCATAAGTAATACGTAATTTGAAACAATCAGCTAATGCTTATATTATTTTTTTGATTCATATATAACTTACCGACCACAAGACTCCTATAAACACTGATTAGTACCAAGTAAAACTCATTCATAAATTAACATCTCTGAACACACAGAGATCACACTAACGTGTGAGATGAACAGAGATTTGTTCATCTCTGAAGTTATTCTTGAAGTGGAAGCAAGAGGAACTCAAAGGTTAGTGATCCCAGCCGGTGCCAGGCAAGCTCTTCCCACTGTACCACGGCGCCTTTGTGTTAATTCATTTACTTATACATTCTTCACATGACCTGTCTAATCTTTGTGCATTAATTCACTGCTGTGTCCAGTTAGGTATTCCACAACATGACGAGTTCAATGACTCCACAAGATCCTCGTTCATCAGCACCTCAACACTCACAATCCTCCATACTAACGCACCTTAGTATATTGATTGACTTGGAGTTCAACTCTTAAGAAGAGAAGCCAAATTTGTTATTCCATTTTCCTTGCTCATTTTCAGTCTTTGATATAAATATTGTCTTTAAGCTATGAGTAGTGTCTTCTGACTTGCCATTGTGTCCCCTGCTGGGTTCAAACTGCTAAGATGAGAATCAAAATTTTGGTTCCATTTTCTTTGCTTGCTTTCCGTCTTGATTTTTCCTGTTTCTGAAATCAATAACTTAAAGTCAGCTGTAGTGCTCTTTAGTTTACCATAGTATCCCATCGAGAGTTCCACTCCTGGGACGATACACATTCATATCTTTAGTACCATTTTATGGATGTCTCATTTCCAGGATGTGTCTGGCGATTTGGACTTCCAGGATGTGTCTGGCGATTTGGACTTCCAAGATGTGTCTGGCGATTTGGACTTCCAGGATGTGTCTGGATGTGATTTGCATTCCATCAAGTCAGAAGTAGTGCTTCTGGTTTGCCACAGTATATCATTCAGGATTTAAAAGATACGATGAACAAGCAATTTTCTTGTTCATATTAATTGTTCGCTTATTTTCAATCTCTGAAATGCATCCTTTTAAGTCAGCAGGAGAACCTTCTGCTTTATCATAGTATCTCATCCATAAAGGGACCATATATTGAATATAAATATTTAGTGAGTGGTAAGGTTTCCTTGCCGGTGTAGGTGGAGCCAGTTGGAGCCAGCGAGGGTCACCAGTACCGTTGCTTCCTTCTTGTACCCAAGTGCTGGCGGTACCTGGTACTCATCCACTTACATGCTAATTGAACATCTAGTGATTAGATTTTTAATCCACTACGGGCTCACCATAGCCCGTGCTACTTGGAACTTCTTGTTCCAGGTAGCGTATCTTTTAACAACAACAACAACAACGATTAGATTCCAAACTACATTTCTATTTTATTTACAATGTTACGTAAAAGAAAATATATTTGTCTAAATAGGGACTACAAGAAATGTTAAAACTTATATAGATTTTTGTTAATTTCTCAATTACTGACCTTCCCCAGGATGCAACCCACAACAGATGGCTACCCGCCAAACACACACCGAAACTACGACGTTGGTACAACGTTCGAACAAGTTTTAACACCTAACCAGTTATAACAACCAATATAGCAAGTTGTAACAACGTTCTAATATGTCATAAACACGTTAAGCCAAAATGTAACAACTTTATTACAAGTTGTAACAAGCGGAAAATAGAAACAGTTTCGGTTTGTGTTTCCAGGGTAACTCCCAATTACCTATTTACTGCTTAGTGAACAGAGGCATCAGGTAAATGTATGTGTTACTCTAAGCGCATCTGTCCTGTTGCGGGAATTCATCTCCTATTCCATTGTGTTCGGAGTTCACTGTGCTACGAGGAGGCGTCGTCAATCTTATGTTGTCTTCATCGAACTACCTGAATTTTTACGTTGTGGCTGACTGGTTAAAAATTGTAGTGTAATAGTGTGAGGACAGACAGGTGCACGTGTCATCAGTCATTATATTGTGTTAGTTAATGTGAGATAATTTGTGATAATATGGCGATAATGTTAGAACATAAGAACATAAGAACATAAGAAGGTAACTGCAGAAGGCCTATTGGCCCATACGAGGCAGCTCCTATCTATAACCACCCAATCCCACTCATATACGTGTCCAACCCGCGCTTGAAACAATCGAGGGACCCCACCTCCAAATGTGATATAATTTGTGATAGTATGGCGATAAAGTTAATGTGATATAATTTGTGATAATATGGCGATAAAGTTAATGTGATATAATTTGTGATAATATGGCGATAATGTTAATGTGAGATAATTTGTGATAATATGGCGATAAAGTTAATCAGTTCATGTGACGATGTCGTGAGGCGAACTTTAAGATATTATACTAGCACATCGTGGTCCAGTGGGTTACGGTGCGCGGCTGGCTAGACCCAGAACGATTAATGATACTATCATGCCTTGGTGATTATTATTAATGCTACTACCTCTCCAACTATTATCACTAGTTCTATTATTCTAACAATAGTACTACTAACTCTTTACAGATGAGAACGAGTACTGAGAAGACGAGAATTATTACCGGACTTAATAATGGTCTGGGACAGACTGAAACTTAGTCGCTTCTTCATCTTCTGATGTGTTGGTTTGGTCAGCATATCTCCAGCTATGTTATTGTGACTCACCGTCTGCATCATGAGCATAGGTAACTACACTAAGGTAATTATTGGCTCTGTTATTTCATCCATGTAGGGAGGGAGCCGGTCGGCCGAGCGAACAGCACGCTGGATTTGTGATCGTGTGGTCCTGGGTTCGATCCCAGGCGCCGGCGAGAAACAATGGACAGAGTTTCTTTCAGCCTATGCCCCTGTTACCTAGCAATAAAATAGGTACCTGGGTGTTAGTCAGCTGTCATGGGCTGCTTCCTGGGGGTGGAGGCCTGGTCGAGGACCGGGCCGCGGGGACGCTAAGCCCCGGAAGCACCTCAAGGTAACCTCAAGGTAACCATCTCAGGAGGCCTGGTCGACGACCGGGCCCCGGGGACGCCAAGCCCCGGAAGCACCTTAAGGTAACCATAAGGGTTGTTGATCCCATTCCTGCTGCGTCATGGCGCTCAGGACAAGGAGGACCGTCGTCGTGTAAATGTATACAAGTCACGTTATATACAAGATGGTTAACTAACACAATGTAAATACAACCTAACATTACCCAACTTCACCTAACGTAACTCAAACAAATGTAACCTAACCTAACCTACACCAATATATCCTAACCTACCAATATACACGGTTTTAACAAACAAAAAACTAGCATTGTCGACTCATGTTTAAAATTTGTATAAGGATTTGTTGTTGTTTTGTTATAAAATTTGTTTAAGGATTTGTACTGTAACCATTGTTACAGTACAAATCCTCTTTAACCAATACCTTCCATTTTGTACGCTACGCTCCCCGGCGTACAGATAACAAAGTACTACGAAAATTACAAATCCACAAGGGCCGTAACGAGGATTCGAACCTGCGTCCGGGAGCATCCGAGACACTACCTTAATCGACTGAGCTACGACAGGGTAAAATTTTTTATTTTGATTCATTTGATGCATCACGTTAGTGTGATCTCTGTGTGTACTATGAAAAGTAGCGGCTCATACATATCCAAGTTTTCTATACATCAGTAGGTTAGGTTAGGTGTGTGGCTTGGGTTTTGTGCGTTTCCGGTTAGGTTAGCACTTTGTAATTTGTGAGTTGTGGCAAATCAAGAAAACAGAGTGATGAATCAGTGACAATGGAAGTAAAGGTGTTCATATGCAGGAGGCAGCTGGTCATGCACCGCTACACACCCAACTATACGCGCAGAGTTCCCTAATGCCAGGGTGTCCTTCCCTGACCTCTCCAGGAGCCTGTGCTGGGTGCTGATTGGCTGCCGCGTAGTTCTGCTTGACCTGCCCGGTCATCTACCTGGCTATTATGAGCTTCTTCTTGAGGTTATCTTGAGATGATTTCGGGGCTTTTAGTGTCCCCGCGGCCCGGTCCTCGACCAGGCCTCCACTCCCAGGAAGCAGCCCGTGACAGCTGACTAACACCCAGGTACCTATTTTACTGCTAGGTAACAGGGGCATAGGGTGAAAGAAACTCTGTCCATTGTTTCTCGCCGGCGCCTGGGATCGAACCCAGGACCACAGGATCACAAGTCCCGCGTGCTGTCCGCTCGGCCGACCGGCTCCCGTAGATAAAGGGTAGATAAAGACAGGCTGTTTAACACAAGGGGCACACGCACTAGGGAACACAGGTGGAAACTGAGTGCCCAAATGAGCCACAGAAATATTAGAAAGAACTTTTTTAGTGTCAGAGTGGTTGACACAAGGAATGCATTAGGCAGTGATGTGGTGGAGGCTGACTCCATACACAATTTCAAATGTAGATATGATAGAGCCCAGTAGGCTCAGGAACCTGTACACCTGTTGATTGACAGTTGAGAGGCGGGACCAAAGAGCCAGATCTCAACCCCCGCAAGTACAACTAGGTAAGTACACACATACACACACATTATTATATTACTATTTATATTTATATTATAAGGGATACCACTATATAATATGTTTTATATTTTCTATGGTATCCCTTATTATTATAGTTTGTGTCAACATTTTCTGTGAAGAGGTGGCGCCTACCGAAGCACATTAATAGAAGCAGCAAGAGCTGGAGAGTACAGAGCCCTCCAGACCGGCGGAGGTACAAGAGGTCGCAAGATGAGGCTCCTGGTGTCACTACTGGCGCTCCTGCTGGTCGCCGCCGCCGCCGCCTCAGCTGCCCCAAGTAAGTCATAGTCAATAGTAAGTCTCTGATAAAACAAATAGACAACAATCTCAATATTCACGCACTACTTGAATCACCGATGCCTATCAATTAGCATAGGCCTTTCAAGTATGAGGCAGCAATATTTTTTTTGCGCTACCTGTTGATAATAACATTAAAATTTGAATATTTAATCGTTTTCTCAGGAATATACGATACTAATTTTGCCGTTCATATTTCTTAAATTTATATAATTTTAATTTTAAATAATATAAAATTGCTCACTTTAACATAAATACGTTCAGTTCATTTTAATATAAAAGGTATAGAATAAAAAGTATACCATTCTTCACAGTGTATTCCACGCTTATACGTGTGTGTATTCTGGGAGGTTTACCGCTCTTCACGCTGCATGTATACTGAGAGTTTACTTTAGTCCAGGACTATGTTTATAGTTAAGTATACTTGCTGGTTGGTCAGTAAGGTAGTGTCTTAATAACCCTCCAGAGGTCGGTAGGTGTGGCTGGTCATTTACACCACTGGTGGTGGTGGTTACTGCTGGTCAGTTACACCACTGGTGGTGGTGGTTACTGCTGGTCATTTACACCACTGGTGGTGGTGGTTACTGCTGGTCATTTACACCACTGGTGGTGGGGGTTACTGCTGGTCATTTACACCACTGGTGGTGGTGGTTACTGCTGGTCATTTACACCACTGGTGGTGGTGGTTACTGCTGGTCATTTACACCACTGGTGGTGGTGGTTACTGCTGGTCATTTACACCACTGGTGGTGGTTACTGCTGGTCATTTACACCACTGGTGGGGTTACTGCTGGTCATTTACACCACTGGTGGTGGGGGTTACTGCTGGTCATTTACACCACTGGTGGTGGGGGTTACTGCTGGTCAGTTACACCACTGGTGGTGGTGGTTACTGCTGGTCAGTTACACCACTGGTGGGGGTTACTGCTGGTCAGTTACACCACTGGTGGGGGTTACTGCTGGTCAGTTACACCACTGGTGGGGGTTACTATCTGTGAGTGGATAACTGCACCCAGTAAGGCAGCACTTAACAGTAAAATAGAGCAGTTTACAGAGATATAATTTAGATTATTTTGAAAACTATGGAAAGAAGAACGAATAAATATTTCGATATATATTAAGTATATTTTACGGTGTATTATGAAAGTATAACGTAAATTCTGGGGTTAAAAATTATATTAATTACAAAACCTGCAACGTTACAGGCCCAGAGACCACTGAACCATCTAAGGACGACCCAGACGAGGGTGCTGAAGGTGCTCCTCCAGCCGTGGTGGTGGCGGCCACCAGGAGGACTGCGCGTCGACGGGGCTCCGAACCTAAACCAGGTCCTGAGAGCAATGGCGTCCCGGTAGGTGGCCCCGGGCATTGGTGTAGTGTGATGCTCTATTCACCTAGTTGTGCTTGCGGGGGTTGAGCTCTGGCTCTTTGGTCCCGCCTCTCAACCATCAGTCAACTGGTGTACAGGTTCCTGAGCCTACTGAGCTCTATCATATCTACATGTGAAACTGTGTATGGAGTCAGCCTCCACCACATCACTGCCTGATGCATTCCATCTGTTAACTACTCTGACACTGACTCTGGTGCTGTGGTGTTTGGAGATGAGTGTGACATCCAGTGAAGCGACCACATGAAGGCTCTTATACACAGCTGTCTTCAACTTCATTCTATTAATAAAATAATTGTAACTTTGCAATTTTGCATTAAATAAAATTTAATTCTAATGTAAACAAATAATCTCAAAATAAATTTATTTGTAGGGCCAGGGCTGAGATGAGTTGATGTACGATAACAACGTCTAGTTTGCAATTTCAGTGGGAATAACAATGACATTCCTAATACAATCTTGTCTGATAGAACAAAAAATCAAGAGAGAAAGCGAGGGTAAACATGAGAGTCATCTTCCGCAGGGGTTACTGTTCTCCAACATAACAGTGGAGACGACGACGGAGGGAGAGGTTAGGGACGTCACCACCACCACCACCACCACTACACCGCCGCCCTCAGGATTATTCAGCTTCTTCAGCGGCGGGGTGAGCACCACAGCGCAAAGTTTTTCATACATGACATTTGTGATTCAGTTAGAATGTTTTTTTTAAATGTCAATCATAACATTATAGTAAAGATGGGTCAGAAAGTTTGTGTGTGTGGGGGGTGTCGACTCAATGTTACAGTAAACACGGTTCGATTCGAGTTGTAGTAAGAGCGAGTCAGTTAGAGCTCTTTACTGTATTAGCTAAAACGTTTTACTACGTTTAAGCCTGCTACTCAGGTTCAGTATTGTCAAATCATAGTGTTGACAGGAGTCAGATATGTAGAGTTTCACACACAGAGATCACAATAACGTGATGCATCAAATGAACAAATCCACAAGGGCCGTGACGAGGATCCTCGTCACGGCCCTACTGGATTTGTTCATGTAGAGTTTCATTAAAAACAACGATTCAGGGAGAGTTTAGTAAAGACAAGTTTGCTTGTGTTGTTGTCATAGCAAGTTCACTGGAGAAGTAAAAGCGAGCCGGTAGAATTTTCCGTAACAAGAGCAAAGTGGCTAGTTTGGTTTAGTAAGGCGAATTAGTAGTAGAATCAGTAGAAGAATTATAATAAGGACAAATCGATCAGATCAATAAGCACAAGCTGTCTCAAGGTTATTACCCATTAAACATAGATAACCCCAGCTGACCAGTACACGTCCATAGCCTAGCATCTTCTCTTGGCTTACATTCTTGTTTAAATTTCGATTTGTTTGTGACGTTGCCTTGCTAAGACTGTTTCCTCACCAGGGCAGCGGGAGCGGCGGCGCCTGGGGCTACCCACAGGTGGAGAGCGGCCACAGTGACCAGGACCCCACGTCTCCAGTAGGTTATTATTTAGTATTAACATAAGTGACCACGCTAGTTACCATCAGACACTCTACTCGGTCCCCCTCCTCCCTGCCTGCCTGCCTCTCACCACCAGTACAACCCTTATCCTAGGAGACAGGAAGGAAGGGGGGGGGAGAGAGAGGGGAGGAGATGGAGAGTGAAAGAGAGGGAGAGTGAGAGATGAGGGAGAGTGAGAGAGGGACAGGGAAAGTGAAAAAGAGAGACAGGGAGAGTGAGAGAGGGACGGGGAGAGTGAGAGAGAGAGTCAGACATCTGGGAGTGTCCAATCCGAATCTGCTGACTACCATTCTCATTTGTTTTTGTTTTTACTCCTCAAAATATAAATGAGAACTTCCAAATTCTCAAAATGACCTTGAAGAGACAGTTTCCGATGTTGCACGCCGTTGAAGTATGTATATTTCCTATTGTTTCCTATGCAACATGCAGTAAATCAGCAGTGGCAAAAAAACCACAAGAGTTATAATAGTTGACATATTTGTTGCCAATTATGGCCAAGACGCGTGTCTTTGTTAACGTCAGTCGTTGAGTGGAGAAACTTTGTTATCCTTGATTCTTATTTAACATTTCACCTGGTTTGATAGGATGGTTGTTATCGCGTTTTCGTTAATGTAACGCGAGACAAATGACAGTGTTAGAAGACTGAATCAATACTCCTGTAAATATTGGAGGAAAACATTCAAAAGAAAACATTTAATTCCCATTCATCAGTGAGGCAAAATTATTGTCTAAATCGTCAGTCATTGATCTTCACACCTTGCCCAAGGCCAGAGCAACTTGTACTGGGCATATTGGACTTGTACAAGACATACCGGACTTGTACCGGGCATACCAGAATTTTTCAGGTGTACCTTAACAGTCGACTAACTCTAGTGTACTAATTACTGCTAGGTGAACAGAGGTATAAAGTGAAAACATCATGGCAAAACGTGTGCATGTCGCCGCTACATGGCTTACTTAGACAGGCAGCTGGCCGCCGCCACCTTCCTCACCCACGCTAAGTCAGGCAGCGGCCACTAAGTCAGGCAGCTGACCGTCACCTCACCCGTAAGTCAGGCAGCTGACCGTCACCTCACCCGTAAGTCAGGCGGCTGACCGTCACCTCACCCGTAAGTCAGGCGGCTGACCGTCACCTCACCCGTAAGTCAGGCGGCTGACCGTCATACACTTAGTGACGCAGGCGGCCGTCTTTAAAACAGTAATATCCCAACTTCTGCCAAAGCAATTGTTGCTGTGACATTGGTGCTGCTTTACTGAATTCTCTCTGGACTAAGACAGAGAAACATTCACTGATCCAGCTTATACTATTATAATAGGTAAGATATACAAAAATTAATGATATGCGGCAGACCCAGATCCTGCAACCCCAAAATGTTATAAATGAACTATATGCCAAATTCTTAAAAAGATACAATAATCAGTTTGATTTTTTTGGAGATCGTACTCGACGATATTACGAGAATTCAAATATACCTGGAGAGGTAGTTAATATAACCTTCAATAGCATATTACTCTTTGGATTTTATAAATACTTATGTTCTCTAAATTGTTCACAATATAGCCACGATTGGAAATGCTACAGACATAATGTGCTTCTCCACAGGTGGGGGACCAGGCCAGGGAGGCCATCCCTGAGGCTTCACCGGACACGGCTGCCCCAACACCCCATTTTGAAAGAGTCAAACTACGTGGCTTCTAACCTGGTCTTGTTGCTGCCGTGACGCCGGGGACACCAGCTCATCGTGTCCCTACTGGGATATGTACACAGAGGTGTACCCTGCTTCTCGGTACATATATACAGAGTTTACTACCTGAAGTTCTGAGCTATTTTCAGGGCTACAGTGTACTTGATAATTGGTCAGTAAGCTATTGTGGCCGGCTTGATAACCTTCCAGAGGTTGACAGGCCTCAATAACCTTCCAGAGGTTGACAGGCCTCAATAACTTTCCAGAGGTTGATAAGTCCTTACTGCAATACCAGCTAAGATCTTTCTCACTGATGTAAGTGCTGCTTCATCTCTACATAAAGTGTTCTTATACTGTTGGGTTATACTGAATATTAATGCTTTATCCGTGTACAAAATTGCACGGGACACGATGAGGTTGAGGTATGGTGGAGTGTCAACCAAATGTTCCACGTAAACCTCTTGAGGAACTGTGACTGCAGCCTGTTAATAATGTGACAGTTGTTAACTGTAACGACACGCTTTGGGCCAGTTCTTATATATATAAAGCATACTCTGTAGCTTGTTTATTTATTAATAAAGATTTTACACACTGGAGGAATATTATGCAGTGACTGAACCTTCGAACATCAATAAACTAGAAATATGAAGAAACGACGACGTTTCGGTACGTTCTAGACGGTAGAACATTATAAATGGTCCAGGACGGAGCGAAACGTCTTCGTGTCTTCATTGTCCGATGTCTGTTTTGATCATATCTGTCCAGCAGAGTGTGTGACTAAGTACAATCACTAGCCAGTATGTTACTTTTATAAGTAAGCAGGGTGTACAGTTACTAGGTAGCATGTGGTATGTATAGCGTGAACAATCACTGGCTAATATATTAACTAGCCAGGATGTGTACACAATCGTTAACTATTATTTTGTGTGCACAAATACTAGCCAACATGTGGCGTATACAATCGAAACAGTATTTAATCGTGTACAATCAGGAGCCAGAGTACGGACTGTACAATCACTAGCATCACTAGTACAATCTCTGGCTAGTGATTGTACGGACTGTACAATCACTAGCCAGTATATTGAGCGGACGATCATTTGCTGGAGCATCAACATGGGACCTGGGCGCCATATGGCACTATGCCGTCAAATAGCGTAGGAGAATTACATGGCAACTGGCGTCATATACCACTAGCGTCGTGGGGCACTATGACGTCACATGGCACTATGCCGTCAAATAGTACAGGACCGTCACAAGGCAACAGGGGCGTCACATGGCACCGGGGGTCACGTGGCACCCACGGCGCGGGACGTCACGAGACATCACCTGGCGCGGGACGTCACGAGACATCACCTGGCGCGGGGGTCCTCCTACAAAGAACGTCGCTTTTAGCTCGTATGCGTTACATAACGCCACAAACTGACGTACTAGAAATTGGAATCGGTTCGCGAAATTGACGTACTGTCTCGTTTTCTGTTGTGGGTCCTCTGGTAGGTTAGGATTCGACACTTTACAGTGACGTTGGGAAACCTTAGGAGGAGGAGCTGGGCACCGGAGCGTCACATGGCACTGTTGTTCGATCATTATATAGAAATCAAGTTGCTGGATGAGTTAGCTAGAATGGCATCTGGAATTTAGCAAGTTTAGAAGTATGAATGAAGGGGAAGAGGAGGGGGGGGGGCTGTCAGCCTAGTTATGTCCATCTCTCAACAGCCTCCAGTCACCCTGGACTGTTTAGATAGTCTAGCCCCAAACGTCTGGCCTTCTATCATAGATAAACTATCTCTCTTTTATATATAGTTACAATATTTTGTTAATGTGGAACATTCAAGCTTAAATGTCGCTCACAAAATTATGCCTATAAATTATGTTGTTTTTCTTTTACCATTTTTTTTACCATGACGCTTACTGATCTAAAACAAATAGTAAGGTCAATTATCAGTCAGTATTAAGGAATAAATTATTGCACTGATAACTATCCTAAACTTTGTAGTCATCGGTTGGCGCGGCCATCTTGGATTATGATGACACCTTCCGGTACATACCCTCTTTAGCTTTGATTAAAATAACATACTAGTTTCCTACATAGCACGAAATTAATATTTATTATGTTACATGGAGGAGAGGATGGGTTTGTGAGGGAGTGAGCAGAATGGACCAGCATCACCTACAATGACAAATGAGTTACTTGGGAATTTGGTGCGTCGTAATGTTTGTCTTGTGACGAACTGCGCCGCTGCATAACAAGAGACACGGCCGGCACCGCCACCACCAACCAGCTCCAGCCAGTCACTTCCCTCTGACCAGAGTAGCAATGTATCAAAAAACCTAGCCCGGACCACCAGCCCGGACCGTCAGTTCGGACCGCCAGCCCGGACCGTCAGCCCGGACCGCCAGAGTGGACCACCAGCCCGGCCCACCAGCCCGGACCGCCAGAGTGGACCACCAGAGTGGACCTCCAGCCCGGACCATTAGCCCGGACCACTAGAATGAACCACCAGCCCGGAACGCCAGAATGGACCATCAGCCTGGACCACCAGCCGGATATTCATGATTATACATTTATAGTTGACTTAGTTTATGTGAGAAGTTAATGATATTGTTTATTTGAAGAAAGTTATTACAATAAAATAACACTTAATCATTTAGAATAATTATTGTATAACAAAGATGGCAAAGTCAACTATGGCATGATGCTCAGTACATGAGTAGAGTTCAGACAACAGTAACTGTTACAGTTCCATCGACATTAATGGGTTCATTATAAAAGACAAGAGACAACAGATATTTTATAGTTACCAACTTTTTATAGATAAAATAAAGAGTTTATTGTCATTCAGAACCTTTGTTTTAAGACATGACTAGAAGAACAAATTGTTGATGTTTAGAGAAGTGACTTGCCTGTTATTGCACCTCGACTTCTCGAGCGTTTACAACCCCACTAAACCCTTGTTCTATATTGCCCGAACCTAACCTAATCGAGAACCCACGAATAGAAAACGGGACATGACGTCAATTTTGCGAGCCGCTATGATTTTTAGTACATCACTTTTTAGCCTTAGAGGATTTATACGTTAAAATGCTGTTTTACTATTCGAGAGGACGAGTTGATTACTGAGTGGGAAGTAATGCTGACTAACTCTGATCATTGTCACCTTAAACTAGCTTGTCCTGAGGCTAGCCTTGTTAAAGCACCGGCCGACCCCAAAGATGCAGTCATCAGTTTTAACATACTGTGTATTGTGTTTTCATCACAAATAATATATTATAAAATTAATGATTGATGAAGGTTAAGCCACCCAAGAGTTGGCACGGGCATGAATAGCCCGTAATGATTCCCCCTAGATTGATTGATAGAGATTTTTTTGTTAGTAAATGTATATACTGTTTGCTGAGGTCGCATTTAATCATCAGGCTCCTATCGCCGGGGAGGATGATTGATTGATGAAGATTATAAATCATAATCAAGCTGCCACCCGGACTATGGGAATGGAGTTGCAGTGGAATTCTCCATCTTTAGTATTGTTACAGTATCGACACCGTCGCTGGAGTGGGGAGTGGCGATTTCAGCGCCATCTATGGGTCTGCACTCCAACTCCCCGGTATTGGACGCTACACAGACAATGCCATCTGTTGGTGGTGGCGTGGTATCTGTGAAAGACTCCGGTTTCCTGCCCCAGTTAGAAGAGGAGATCGATGATGATGACCTCTGGTGGGTGGCGTATCGAGATCAACGCCATCTAGGTTGTGGCTACAATATACAATGTCAATTCCCCGGTGGAAGGGTGTTATCCTAGGGTTCCCCCCCCCCCAGTATACTGTCTAGCTAATGACGTTTTATGTTCACAGAGGTGACATAAGGAGGCGATTGCGTCGAGGAGAGCAGTTCAAGAACTCTTGACATGGTCCTGTGAGAGGACAAAGTGGCCGTCGTCGGTTATAGCAGTGTGTTAGCTGCTGACTCGTGCAGTGTTGGATGGGTCGACGGACCCAGGATTGGCTAGGAAGAGTTACGCGACGACAGTGGTGCCATATCTATCGTTACTTTTTGTTCCCTCAGCAACTACTCACTCCTACTGAGTAACAAATATTTGTTCCTTTTGTTCTTATCCTTCATGTGTTCCTATAAAGATTCAGTAAATATTTGGAAGCCATAATCTAGGTAATGAAATTATCTCTCATATATTTTATTCTGTTTTAATATACAATAAACATACATAGAGGGCTTCAGACATGACAAAAGCACAAAATTAATGTATAATTTACTGATCAAATTAACGTTAAACTTTATTGATCACATTAACAGAAACTTGCTGGTTAAGCTAACGTTGGTCTGTTAACTGTCAATGTTAAATTACAGGCATATGGTGTTGGCTATAAATATAAACACTGATGACTATCTTGACAATAAAGTGCGAGTGACCGTCACATGGAGTTGATGACTGGGAGACCTTGGTAGCTGCTGCTTGAGGCTGGGAAGATGTTACCGGTAGACGCCGTGGAGCTTGGAGTACCCAGGCAGTGAGACATGTGCGAATGAAGTATCTTCGCTACTATCCTCCTCATGTTCTTCCCTCTTAAAGTCTATAACCTCCTGTTAGCAACAATTTCACATTAATTTATATACAAGAATATATACATAATAGACAAAACTGCCTTCTGAACAGTAGAGTAGAATAACAAATCAAAATTAATAAACTATTTATCCAACAGGTGTGTGTGGTGACCGCAGTTTGACCTCATAACCCACCTGCTGTGTGGTGACTTCGTAGCTGTCGTGATCAACTTCGGCCTTCTCGGAGTCCGAGGTGTCTCTGGTGAACCGCGAGGCACCCACCTGAGGCGGGTAAATAAGGCATTCAGAGAAAACGTTAAGTGCCACATAGAAGGGGAACTTTTATACTCCAGGGAGGTGCACTCTACATTATGGTATTTATACACAGAGTTTACTTTAGTCTTGAACCCTGTTTTCCCAACCACTTGGACTGGACGGAAAAGCGACGGTCTCGCGTCATGCATGTCGGCGTTCAATCCCCGACAGTCAAAGTGATTGGGCACCATTCCTTCCCCCCCCCCCCTTTTCCGTCCCATCTCAAATCCTTATCCTGATCCCTTCCAAATCTTATATAGTCTAATGGCTTGGCGCTTTCTCCTGACAGTTCCCTTCCCTTTGAACACTGTTCAGGACAATAATATGCATTATGACTAATTAATGGTATTCAGTTAGTGAAGTTGAATATGATGAGTCGCACGACTCTACATATATTTACTATTAAACGGTGCATGCAAAATGGTATCCCACTCGTGATGTGTAAACTTCGTCTGTTACCATGATCAAATGATTTGTCTTTGCCTTCTTCTATTTACAAAGAAAGGTTTTTGTCCTTTGCTAGGAATAATGGAAATAATCTGTTTAAACTCAAGCTGTACTCGGATGGGAAGAGCAACTATACTTGAAAACTGGAAACTTGACTATAGAGGAGATAAAAGGCACATGGCTGATGTTAGTTTATCTGACTCGTGAAAGATTGACGAATAACATTTAAACGTTATAGTGGTACTTACGCTTTAGAATTTACCTGGTTTTAAGATATGTAAACGTTCACCAGATTTCGAACTTGCCTTAGTTGATTTTGTGTTGGATTAAGGCTATTCATCCTATAGAGGGCTATCAATTTATTTACCTGAGGGGTCACTAACACTAGTGGCCTCGACGAGGACAGGAAGCCGGCGGCTTGTTGAAGGTGATTTGTCTTGATGTTTTTTTTCCAGTTGGACCTTAAAATTTAAGTTTTGGCATTTGCGGCTCCGGCAGGTAGGCAGTTCCTTGGGTTTATAACCCTGTGGGTGAAAAAGCATCTTCTGTTCTCAGTCCTACATTGTGGCTTGTCGAGCTTGAAACTATTGCTCCTTGTTTGTGTTATATCTGACCTTTTGAAGAAATTGTCCAGATCAAAATTCTTCAAATTGTTCAGCATTTTAAGTTTCGATAAGATCCGCCCTGTCACGCCTGGTTTGCAGTGTTGTTAGCCCTGTGGCCCTCAACCGTTCCTGATACGTGAGTTGACCTGGCTCTTGAATGATTTTTGTTGCACTTTCAAAATTCAGAAAGTGCCCGGTATTGCACTTGCTCCAGAGCAACTATGTCCTTCTGAAGATGTGGGCTCCATGCTTGGATACAGTAATCCAAATGGGGACTCACCAGAGATTTACACAATTGAATCACTACCTTCTTTTCCTTGAAGTCAAATGTACGCTAGATTGTTCCAACAGGTTTGGTTAGCTTTTTTACCTGCTGCTCCTACCTACTGTGCAACCACAATAGTTTACATGTTGTTGTTTTAGCTTAAGCTACTCTGAAGCTGCTGAAGTTGAAGCTGCCATATTTACCTGAGAGTGGAAGAACGGGTTGAAGCTGTCATATTTACCTGAGAGTGGAAGAACGGGCTGAAGCTGTCTGCAGTGCCCAGGGTGATGGTGGTAGTCTCGACGCTTGGGGTTCTGTCTTCAGTCGTGGAGCTGTCAGCCTGATCTCTCTCACTCAAGAACTGCGCCCCCGAGACAGAATAACGTTCTTAAGTAACCTCGTTATCGCCTATGTTTATAATACATAATACTATCTTTATAACGTAATAATTTATTTAATTTGAATTTGATATATAAACTAACACGAAGCTATAGTTGGACTGTAATTTCAACATTTCTGTCAGTCTGTTTTGACTCTGCCCTCGACACTGACCGAAATTTGGGTTGGGAGAGGAGAGACTCGAGGCTGGCTGTCGTCTTGGTCGCCTGCCGAGACGACTACATCATGGTCGTTGCTGGAGGAGCCGAAGGAAGTGTCGTGATCCTCAGGGTGTTCACTGGAGTCTGATGTGGAATCACAGTTGGCCAAGAAGGAGCCATCGTCAGCTGAGGGAACACGTGATATACACGAACTAATACATAATGTTAAGGCGTTATATTCAGCTTTATTCAGACATTAAAAAAGTGATAAATGCTATCGTAAGACCTCATTTGTCCACCCGCCTTCGTGAGATTTTAATGTGAACACTCACTTAAATATTATAGATAAATTGATGCATATCACAGAATATTATCGTAGTGATGAGTTAACGATTCACAAAGAACTTAGGTGTCCACTTACGAGGTCTGTAACTCTTATATTGGTCATGGCGGCTTAGTGTGTATTCCCTATATAGCTCACTACAGTGGTACCCGGGTCTCTTGCCCCGTTCCCCCTCTGACCTATATTTTTTTCCCCTATACTTTTCCAACCCTTCCAACTTTCTTCTCTTCCCTCCTTTCCACTATCTCCTGCCTTTTCTTCAAGTATCCCCTGTTCTCCTTCCCTGTCTCCAAACATTCACCCTCTTCCCCTTCATTTTCTCCCTGTCTCGGTGTCTGCCTCTTTGTCAAGGTGTTTTAATTTCATAAGATCACTTGATAAGTGTTTATATTATGATAAAAAAGACTTAACATTTTAGTTTTCAAAATATTTTGCTAGCGGGCAGTGCCAAAAATCGTCAAGTATGGTCAGAATATGACCCCCTGCCACGCTGTTTCCTCATAGATTCTGACGAACTCCACCAGCCTATGTCCGTCCCGTACCCCAGACCATTCCCCTTACAAGATTGAATGAAGTTAGTCCGAAGTCTTCAACCTTAGGTAAACAGATATGCTCTCTTGGTGATATCGATAAGCTCAGAAACACTACGAGGTCGTCCAGAACATTGATAGTCTCGTGATGGGGATATTCTCGTAGCGCTCTGAAAATCGTAAGTTGTATAGTAATTAGCAACGAAGCCGCCATAATAAGATGTCCGTAAGTAACGTCATTAGCACTGGGCTGAGATTAATACATTTATTTCTGAAAATAAATGATATAACCTGATTAGAAAATCTAATTGTTACTTTTTAACTTGCTAATATACTTTCAAAACAAAGAACAACTCACTGGGAGCACCGTTGATGCTTGAGACGAACAAGAGCGCAGAGAGAGACAGTAAGACCTTCATCTTGTTGGTTCCTGCGCCTCTGTCACCTGAGTACTACGACAACCTTGGGCCGGCCGGCTATTTATTGCTACATTACGATGCCAGGTTTCACTGTGTAAGACATTTATACGTCATACGAATATATAAATTACATTATAGCAATTCTAAGATCTCTAAAAGTTATTATTCACAACCTAGTTCTTGTTAGTTTATGAGTTGAATAAGATTTCATATCATAAATATTATTGAGGAGAAAATGAATCGGCTGTGTTGTTATATTTTTAGAATAAAATGGATAAGTAAAAAGGGGGATGAATCCTATACGCTCAAAATAGCCCGTGCTACTTTAAACTTTTTTTACTAGATCTAAAACAACTTTACATACACCGAGACGTGAAACCCTACTTTTTGGCTGTACATATAGTAAACTGAGAGTTTTCTTGAGTACTGATTGTGTTCAGAACTATAGGATTCCTGCTGCTTGAGCAGAAGTTATTTGTGATATATATATAATATATAATATATTTATTATAATGTTACTTTAAACAAAAAATGAAAATCATATATAATGGAAAGTTTCATACTTCTGTTTGTAGATTTTGAAATGGCCACGTAAGACCGCTGACCTGCAGTAACTTTCAGGTAACCTGCAATGGTCTACAGCCAGTCTGCACAACAACTTTCCCTCACATCATTTAGGCAACACGTGTGGTGTCTAGTTTCAACGCTCTTATCTACATAAATTATAATTAAAATTCACAATAGCCTGAATGTTACAAATTACATTGCAATCCTGGGCCGTGAATGTTCCTTGCTTTGGTACATCCTTGGCCACGTGAGGCTTCTCATGCTGCCTTTGTCATTGTCAGAGATTCGAGGCTTTCAATTTAACTCTTAAATATGTTGTGACATTAATGGTATTTCAAACTGTCATAAAGTTGTGGTAACATTATCGTTATTTTGAATTTGTAAAATTATTTTTTGCAACATTAACGCTATTTTCAACTGTCGAAATGCTTTTGTTATTTATACCTATTTTCCGTTCACACAGAGACCGAAACATCATGTTTTTAACCGAAACCACTTTTTGGGTATTATAGGTTTAGCATATTCTCACACGTGGTTAATAAGATATTGAGAACAAAATTCAACTACCCTATCAGTCCAAGACTGTTCCCATCAACCATGGCATGGAAATTAATTTATTTATATTCCAGCGTAGCAGCCTTAAGAAGCAGAATCAGCAAAGGTTTCTGGGACGACCATTGAGACGAGGCAGTGTGATGCATAACGCAGTGACTCTGTACTCCCTCAAGCTCTCATTCGGAAATGATTCGGTCATAAATCTTGCAAATGTAAACAGGAGACAAAGGGTAAAGTTGTCAGTTCGCGGCATGGATAACGCCTCACATAATAATGATTTAGTCATCCCTAAAATATTTCCGTCTCATTCATATAAATATAACAAAGTTCAGAGGTTGAACACAAACTTAAGATAAACTATGGGTTATGAGCTATTATCATATCTATCACATATATTTTTAACACAGGTTGGTACGGGAGAGGATGACAAATGACTCCTGTTAGCAGGTTTAAAGCTTTTCCTTCAAATAATTCACGGCAAACATTACCCTAAGGTTTACCATGACTTATTCTTTTTAGTAGACCTTTTGCTTTCCCTTTTCATTGCTTATGCTAAGCCTTAATCCTGGAACAGACCACATGTGACTGCTATTGGGAGGCTGAGAGCTTTCCATTCCCATAGCTAATGTTAAGTCTTACATAAAACGACTGTGACAATGTATATCTAGACGATGTATACCGTAACTTTGATGCTAACATTTACGTACATACAAATGTGTGTGTATGTATGTAATAGGGCGCCTGGTGGCTGAGCAAGACGCCTAATGACTGAGTGAACAGCACTCAGGATTCGTAATCCTTGCGACCGGGGTTCGATCCCCGGCGATGGCGGAGACAAATGGGCAGTTTCTTTCACCCTGATGCCTCTGTTACCTAGCAGTAAATAGGTACCTGGGAGTTAGACAGCTGTTACGGGTTGCTTCCTGTGTGTGTGTGTGAAAAAAATGATCGTTGATTGACGGTTGAGAGGCGGGGCAAAAGAGCAGAGCTCAACCCCCGCAATCCCAACTAGGTGTATATATATACCTACCGTGTCTTACCTTGCGGTTCATCATTTGGTCCGGGGAGACATCTCCCGTCACGCAGGGTGCAGTCGCACCTCCACAGATCTCTAGTATCAGCTCTTGATACTGGTAATGGCTCAAAAGGGCCACCACTTACGGGCTATTCATGCCCGTGCCACCTCTTGGGTGGCTTAATCTTTTCCAATCAATCATACCTTGCGGTTGATTTTGATTGTTGCCGCTGGAAGCGGCTAGTTTATTGTGCACCCCATACTCATTCTGTGAGCGGTAGCGAAAAAGCATTACAGAGAACACATGTCTTTATCAGACTTCAACGGAGATTATTACATAAACAATTTCATCAACCCTTCACACCTTATAATTACAGAGAAGGTTCTATTTCAAGAGATATATATTTAAAGTAAGTCATTATACATTATGGTAGGTCTTATTGCTAATACATAATTGTTTGAGCAATGGAGATATTACAGTCATAGGGGAGCTGCTGTTTGTTATTATTAGTCTTCACAATACACTACCTGTTTCTTAATCTCGTTTATATATTTGGAGCGAAATATGGATACGGTGCAAGGATTTCAGGTATTTTATCCTTAGTAATAAGAGTCATATCATAGAACATGGGTTTAGATTAATCTCTAAATGGTTCAATTTTACTACAATCCAAAATACAGTGTTCGAGTGTGTGTCCCTGTCTTTGTCCACACACTTAACACTTGCGGTTGCCTTGCGATGATCCCGGGGCTTAACGTCCCCGCGGCCCGTTCTTCGACCAGGCCTTCTTGTTGCTGGACTGAGTCAACCAGGCTGTTGGGCGAGGCTGCTCGCAGCCTGACGTATGAATCACAGCATGGTTGATCAGGTATCTTTTGGAGTTTGAACAGGTAGCCTATGTCAATAACATTTGAAACAGATGAATCTACGGGCTCACCATAGCCCGTGTTACTTGAGACTTTTGTTCCGAGTAGCTGAATCTAAAACAACAACAACAGTCAGAAGCCAGAAGCACCACACTATAATCTTCAAGCACACCAAACTCAGTATCAAAGAAAGCGCAAACTTTTATTTATTTTTTTATTTATAGCAATAAAAGTGTTCACACACAGAGATCACACTAACGTGATGCATCAAATGAACAAATCCACAAGGGACGTGACGAGGATTCGAACCTGCGTCCGGGAGCATCCCAGACACTGCCTTAATCGACTGAGCTACGATAGGGAAAAGGGTTGAAACCGAAGCTCTACTGAACTTACTGGATCCCGTAGCCTCGTGAGGCAGGTTAGAATCCTCGTCACGGCCCTTGTGGATTTGTTCATTTAATAAAATGTTATTGTTCAGCTATATCTTGCCCTTGTTAGGCCTGAGTTAGATATGCAGTTCAGTTTTGGTCGCTATACTATAGAATGGACATAGATTCGATAGGTGTAGGTATACGAACATAAATTGAAAAAGTTTAATATATATTCTCTAGAAATGCGAAGAGAGATATTGAAATGTACTAGTGGATGAATGGGCATAACAAAGGAGACATTAATAAGTTATGAAATATATCAACACAGAATACGAAACAATGGCTACAAATTGGATGATTAGGTTTAGGAAAGACCTGGGTAAATACTGGTTTGGTAACAGGGTTGTAAATTTTTGGAACCAATTACAGGATAACATAATTGACATAGCGTTCCTTGATTGTTTTAAGTGTAGGTTAGACGTATGTATGAATGAATTTGGGTGGATATAAATAGGAGCTGCGTTATATGGGCCGGTAGGCCTCCTGCACTTTATTTTTATTATGTTTGTTTTGACATGTGACTGTTACATATTCCTAGTTATCCTAACTTGTTACTGCTGCATATTGCTGTTTATCCTGACTTGATTCAGATGTATTTTGCTTGCTGTTGTGGCCTGTTAAGGCTGTATATATTGCTTGCTGTTGTGGCCTGTTAAGGCTGTATATATTGCTTGCTGTTGTGGCCTGTTAAGCCTGTATATATTGCTGACTTATCTGGGCACTTTAAGTTGTTGGAGGGTGAATATTGGTGATGGGGTTTGGCTGGTTAAGGATGACTGGTGATGAGGTTCCAGCAAGCTGTTGTGACCTGATGTTGGCAGTCTGAAACTGTCAGGATAACATAGAGAGTTATTACGATACAAACAATGTCATGTGATCAATATTGAGTTGTGTTGCACTTGTCTGCACTATTTATATCATAATTAATAGTTTAGATCGACTTTAAAAGTGTTATGACCAAAAACAATTATTTTTTCCTTTTGCACACACAAATTGGCTTTATTAATGATTTTTTGATTTTATAAATATGTGAGGATACTTGACGACCCGTGAGACTCCTACATATTGTGAAACCTGGCAATCAATGTTTGTTATTAAACACACGCAGTGCATCCGCTTAGCTCCCACTTGTTGTAGAGAGCTTGGCTGTGGTGGACAAGATGAGGCTGGTGCTGTCTCTCTCCGTCCTCCTGCTGCTGGCCGCTGTAGTCATCGCTTCCCCGGGTCAGTAGCACAATATATGACAATATATTCAATATCCTGAAGACAGTAAACTAATACCTTTGATACAAATAACATAAAATCTGGTTTATTATTTAGTCTAAATCTATATAGATAAAATTTTACCATACTGCTCATACGGAACTGGTATACCGCGCCTGGCTATCATGTCCACAAACACATTTGTTTCACATTCTGTGCTTGTTCCCTCAGCTGTCGATGGCCCTGCTGGAAGTGACGAGGATGAGTCCACCACCTTGATGACTCCCAGTGACCAGTCAGGCCTCCACCACCCTCTCTTTCAGGTACGTACTACCTGTACTCGCCTAATTGTGCTTGCGGGGGTTGAGCTTTGGCTCTTTGGTCCCGCCTCTCAACCGTCAATCAACAGGTGTACAGGTTCCTGAGCCTACTGGGCTCTATCATATCTACATTTGAAGCTGTGTATGGAGTCAGCCTCCACCACATCACTTCCTGTGTGTGTGTGTATTTACTAATTGTGTCTGCAGAATCGAGCTATTAGGTTTTGGACCCTGCCTTTCTAACCAATCTATTCCTCAATTATATCTATTATATGTATTTCTCTCAAACATGCACACACGCACACATCCCCAGGAAGCAGCCTGTAGCAGCTATCTAACTCCCTGGTACTTATTTACTGCTATGTAAACAGGGACATCAGGGTGAAAGAACCCTCTGCCCATTTTGTTTCCGCCTCGGCCGAGAATCGAACTCGGGAACCTTAGCACTACGACCCCCGAGCGCTGTCCACTCAGCCGCGATGCCCCAAAGTGTGGGCCTCGCCAAGCAGCCCATCCTCCGAATATACAGAACCTTTATAATACTAAATGTAATAGGTACAATCCTGACTATCGGCATTTAATCTCCAGCAGCGCACCAAAATATTGTGAATATTAGAGTTTACCTGAAAAGCTGAATAGAAAACCACGACCTCAGCTAACCTTGGGAGTGTAGGAGGACAAGCATGTAAATAGCATTTATTGCTTCTTAATTACAATTAGTACTTAACCTATAGCTATATTGATAATAAAATTTTATAAAACTAATAAAACAAAACTAAAATCTTTCAATAAATTATAAAGTAACTCAGAATATTTTCAAATTTTGTATAAAATCTCTTTTGTACTATGCAGACAGTCAGGAATGTACTTTTTACATTTAGTTTTAAAACGTAATGTCTATTCAGAGGATGGGTTGTGCCAAGTGGAGGTGTGTATGTCCTCACCGAGCTGTGCTTGCGGGGGTTGAGCTCTTCTCTTTCGGCCCGCCTCTCAACTGTAACTAATGAACCCCCCCCCCCCACACACACCCATGAAGTAGCCCGTAACAGCTGACTAACTCCCAGGTACCTATTTACTGTTATGTGAACAGGAGCATCAGGGTGAAAGAAACTGCCCATTTTGTTTCTCGCCGGCGTCAGGAATCGAACCATGGTCCACAGGATCACGTGCCCAGCGTGCTGTCCATTTAGCCACCAGCGCCGTTCTGACCTTGATGTACTCACTTTGATGTTGTTGCAGGGTCGAGCTGGGCACCGTAGCCCCACCTTAAGAGACAGTTGTCTCTCTCATGCCTTTATCATATTGACCTGTACCACCACTGATGGTACAGGAGACAGCTCTAGACCGTTCTCCTACTCTCGGGTAAATATGGCGGCTTCAGCCCGTTCTCCTACTCTCGTGTAAATATGGCAGCTTCAGTCCGTAGTCTTCCTGCTGTTCATTTGACCAAGAGTGTCCACAGGGAGTCCTCTTACTGTTCGCCCGTCAAATACATGCATTAGAAAGCTTCTTTCAGTAAACATAGCAGCTGCTCGCTGCTCATTTACGATTCATCTGATCTTTTGTGTACTTGTGCAAATGCTTGTCTCAAAAATATATTTATGGTAGATTGCTTTCATTGCACATTGCCTTCACTAGAGAGGCAGTCATTTATTCCTGAAACAGCCATTTTATATCGTTGTGTTCATTCAAGTTTTACCACTTAAAACCCACATTATAATCTTTTAAAACAATTGATCAAGCATCCTTGTAATTAAGATCAGTATATGTTTGAAGGTTTCAAGTATCATTATGTGGGGTTGGTCTGGCCTCTGTATTATTCAGTCGAAAATATATTCTCTGATATGGTTGTTAACAGGTGATAAGAACCTTTGGGAGTGAAGAAGACGAGGAAGACACAACCACTAAGATACCGATCCCCAAGATCCCCGGGTACTCCAGGCTCCATGGCGTATACCGTTAACAGTACTCCAGGCTCCATGGCGTGTACCGTTAACAGTACTCCAGGCTCCATGACGTATACCGTTAACAGTACTCCAGGCTCCATGGCGTATACCGTTAAGTCATACGCACAGATTAATCATTAATCCAGAAGTTATATGTTTAACGTTTAGCAATTAACAAACATTAAGTAGATTAACATATAATTATACTTTCCCTGTTAAATCATATAGGTATGTTATTTGTATATCATACATAAACTTTTCATCTGATATTGATGAAATATATTTTGACAGGTATATGAAAATAAACATAACAAAATAAAAACATCATTGTTTAACTGTAAGAGTCAAGTCTTGTATTGTGAGAACACTACTTTAAACTAAACCATTATGTTCAGAGTTAAATACATTTAAGCACGGGATTGCTGTCTCATTATTTGCAGGATTTATTTGTAACACTTGCAAAATATGTGTTGAACATGTGTGATATATTGTCACAGTGTTCAGCTTAACATAGACAAGGTGGAGTAGTTACTGCTTGTTGAGAACAGTGTTCTTCTCCCGGTATAAACTCAACATAATCCACCAATCCTCTCAAATTTTATGACATAAATAATTATGTACAATAAACTGTAGAATAATAATGAAGGATGCTATATTTTTTTACTATAGATATACAAGAATCCTGCCTTGGGAAATATTATTACAGTTGTTTGACCAGTTCAAGTATGATAGTGTATATACTGATAGTGACCTAGTGTATGTACTGTAGTGACCTATTGTATGTACTGTGGTGACCTATTGTATGTACTGTGGTGACCTATTGTATGTACTGTGGTGACCTATTGTATGTACTGTAGTGACCTAGTGTATGTACTACCTAGTGTATATATTGGTAGTGACCTATTGTATGTACTGTAGTGACCTCTTGTATGTACTGATAGTGACCTTTTGTATATACTAATAGTGACAGCAGGTATAAACAGATAGTGAATTAATGACTATACTGATAGTGAGGTAGTGTATAAATTGATAGTGAGTTAGTGAATATTCTGATAGTGAGGTAGCGTATAAACTGATAGTTTAGGTCTAATAGTGTTCCTTAACCATTAGTAAGTCTTATTAAAGCGTCATTTGTGTCAAAAGCGTATATTAAAATGACCAAATTATTAGCATATCCAATAAATTAATACTGTACAATAAATAAATAAAAGATATTTACAAGAAAAGCAGGAATGAAAATCGGTTCACGAATGATAGAACACTAGAAATAATGATTACTAAAACATTATGTTGTTCAATTATCCACAATCAAGAACGTCATGGAAGTTACTTCCTAGTTGCTGAAGAAAGAATATAAAGCTCCTTTTTCACTTGAATGTTGTTATTATTGAATAATAATATTTCAGTATAAAAATAAATTTGATTTCGTTTTTATTACAATTTTGCCTAATCTGAGCAATTTAATTAGGTCTTATTAAAGTGAGGATAATGCTGGTATTCACTGTCACACAGGACAGAGGATCGTACACAAGACAATAGGTCTGAACTGTAGGCTGAAGCACATATATATATCATGGTTACAATCAACTACAATAGCTTCTATACACGTTTCAATGTACGAATATGTAAATACAACTTTCTATTGTGCACTGCCACCCAAGGACAGAGATGGGTTCATAAGAGATATAGCTTAAATAATATATATATACAATGGTTCTTAAATCCTTCTGGAGAAAGACTGGCCTAAGGCACAACACTGAACCAAGTGTGAAGGTTCACCATTGTATTTTCTGAGTAAGTTTAAACTTGCGAGATGAGAACGAGACCCAGCTACTGTCCACCCACCTGATGCCAGGGGCTGTCATGGTGGCTACTGTCCACCCACCTGATGCCAGGGGCTGTCATGGTGACTACTGTCCACCCACCTGATGCCAGGGGCTGTCATGGTGGCTACTGTCCACCCACCTGATGCCAGGGGCTGTCATGGTGACTACTGTCCACCCACCTGATGCCAGGGGCTGTCATGGTGACTACTGTCCACCCACCTGATGCCAGCGGCTGTCATGGGGGCTACTGTCCACCCACCTGGTGCCAGGGGCTGTCATGGGGGCTACTGTCCACACACCTGGTGCCAGGGGCTGTCATGGGGGCTACTGTCCACCCACCTGATGCCAGGGGCTGTCATGGTGGCTACTGTCCACCCACCTGATGCCAGCGGCTGTCATGGGGGCTACTGTCCACCCACCTGGTGCCAGGGGCTGTCATGGTGGCTACTGTCTACCCACCTGATGCCAGGGGCTGTCATGGGGGCTACTGTCCACCCACCTGATGCCAGGGGCTGTCATGGTGGCTACTGTCCACCCACCTGATGCCAGCGGCTGTCATGGGGGCTACTGTCCACCCACCTGGTGCCAGGGGCTGTCATGGGGGCTACTGTCCACCCACCTGATGCCAGGGGCTGTCATGGTGGCTACTGTCTACCCACCTGATGCCAGGGGCTGTCATGGGGGCTACTGTCCACCCACCTGATGCCAGGGGCTGTCATGGGGGCTACTGTCCACCCACCTGGTGCCAGGGGCTGTCATGGGGGCTACTGTCCACACAAGAATGTAAGATCTCTTGTATATATAAATAAAAATAAAATTAATATGTTTTTATTTAATTTTGACTACAGATGATACATTTAGTAAATACGGTTGTTAATGTAAGGTTCGGCCGGTCTCAACACGCAGTCACCGCTCATTCTCTAAGCATGCTGGCTAGGAATCGTATTTTATATAAGTTAACAGCTGAATAGTAATTATAAATGTAAAACAAATGAGTCAGGAGTCATGGCATCGCACTCTGTCAACCGAGATACGTGCAGAGGTGCGTCATTCGATGCTTCCCTGACGCACTTCAGCATCTCCCACGGCTGCGTACTCATTCACCTGCAGCTTCAGGATCAAGCATTACGTTGGGCCAACGGGTGACTTGTGCAATGACTCCAGACTTATTTTTCTAGCATGTCTGCTCCTAAATTTATAAATGGAGTTCGACCAGCTTACTGACTTAGTTCATTCTATTTTCTGTGAATACTTTTACGCTAAGAGTAATAAGCTTTCTAGCATCTCTTTGCCTCTGGCTCTCAAGCTTCAATTGAAGACATTTTGTTCTATTTGTATTCATTGTGAACATTTCCTCTTTTTCCACTATGGAAGTATTTAATGTCTCTATCATGTCTCCCGTTTATCTTCTCATGTCTAGCATCGTTAGGATCAACACTGTAACGTTTCTTCTTGTCACATCTTTCACAATTGTGGGACGAACCCATTTACAAACTTCCGTATAGTTCCAGGCAGCCAGCCAGCTTCAGGCTTTTGCAGCGAACCAGGAGCGTTATGCAAAGAGATCCAGGCAGCCCCAAGTGGATCCAAGCAGCCCCAAGCGGATCTAAGCAGCCCCTAGTGGATTCAAGCAGCCCCAAGCGGATCTAAGCAGCCCCTAGTGGATCCAAGTACCCCCAAGCGGATCTAAGCAGCCCCACGCGGATCCAAGCAGCCCCAAGCGGATCCAGGCTGCTCCAGGCTGCTCCAGGCACCTTCAAACAGCTAGAGTCAACCAGTTAGCTTCGAACCATTCCAGGCAACTCCAGCCAGCCAGCCAGCCAGTGTGGTGTTATTACGACTGTTGATTGCGTACCTTTTGTCCTCCATACCAAATTGTGGACGGTCAGGTGGTGGTGATGTCATCACTGGCAGCAGTCATGATGAATGATAATCAGATGCGTCAAACCAAGGCTAACATGTGATAATTCTGGATTGCAGAAGTAAACTTTTATTTTGGTCAGATCAAATATACCAACTGAGGGCTGCAGTAATATGGACTAATTCGGGCATGACTATTATACACAAAGTATACCCTGCGTAAGTATACTCTGCGTAAGTATACCAACTGACCTTCAGCTCCAAAGATTTACAGACCGAAAATCTAACTGACAGAAAAATGGAGACCCAACGACCCAGAAACGCATAGGTTTAGCAGCCTATAGACAGAGAGACTAAGAGATAGAACTGTAAAAACAATATATTCGTGTTTCTTACAATGACGCGAAACATTATTATTAACCCGTCCAAATTGCTTGTCACAAAAAAGGTATTGCTTGTTAACGTCTCTGAGGGTGTATATTAGTACTTAAACACGTGTAACGAAGCAGGTGTTAGCTAACACGTGTTAATATTACCATTTCGAAAAGCAGAGTTTCAACAAGAAACTGGTTCATCTCCTTGCACAATCATTCAGAGACGATGCTCATCCTGTAGAACCTGTTGTGTTACCACGGCTCCACCCACAACCTGTTGTGTTACCACGGCTCCACCCACAACCTGTTGTGTTACCACGGCTCCACCCACAACCTGTTGTGTTACCACGGCTCCACCCACAACCTGTTGTGTTACCACGGCTCCACCCACAACCTGTTGTGGGTTTAGCTATGATAACATCAGGTTGTGTTATCATGGCTACTAGCCAGGTTGTGGGTGGAGCCATGGTAACACAACCGGTGGTGAGCAGCCAACCAGATGTGTTTTAATATTTCGAAGGCACTAAACTACCTTCAGAGTGTGGACACAGTCGCCGCTGAAGGTCATCTGGTGGGCAATAACGAATTCACGGCAGTTTACGCCAAGGTGACGTGTTGCAAAGGTTCTGTATGTCCTGAGCACTGTGTCACTGTTAACCCGGGTCCTACTGTGTCACTGTTAACCTGGGTCCTACTGTGTCACTGTTAACCCGGGTCCTACTGTGTCACTGTTAACCTGGGTCCTACTGTGTCACTGTTAACCCGGGTCCTACTGTGTCACTGTTAACCTGGGTCCTACTGTGTCACTGTTAACCCGGGTCCTACTGTGTCACTGTTAACCCGGGTCCTACTGTGTCACTGTTAACCTGGGTCCTACTGTGTCACTGTTAACCCAGGTCCTACTGTGTCACTGTTAACCCGGGTCCTACTGTGTCACTGTTAACCTGGGTCCTACTGTGTCACTGTTAACCCGGGTCCTACTGTGTCACTGTTAACCCGGGTCCTACTGTGTCACTGTTAACCCGGGTCCTACTGTGTCACTGTTACCCCGGGTCCTACTGTGTCACTGTTACCCCGGGTCCTACTGTGTCACTGTTACCCCGGGTCGTACTGTGTCACTGTTACCCCGGGTCCTACTGTGTCACTTAACCGGGTACTACTGTGTCACTGTTACCCTGGGTCCTACTGTGTCACTGTTAACCCGGGTCCTACTGTGTCACTGTTAACCCGGGTCCTACTGTGTCACTGTTAACCCGGGTCCTACTGTGTCACTGTTAACCTGGGTCCTACTGTGTCACTGTTTTTTTTTTTTTTTTTTTTTTTTTTTTTTTTTTTTTTTTTGAGATATATACAAGAGTTGTTACATTCTTGTACAGCCACTAGTACGCGTAGCGTTTCGGGCAAGTCCTTAATCCTATGGTCCCTGGAATACGATCCCCTGCCGCGAAGAATCGTTTTTTCATCCAAGTACACATTTTACTGTTGCGTTAAACAGAGGCTACAGTTAAGGAATTGCGCCCAGTAAATCCTCCCCGGCCAGGATACGAACCCATGACATAGCGCTCGCGGAACGCCAGGCGAGTGTCTTACCACTACACCACGGAGACTGTGATGTTAACCCGGGTCCTACTGTGTCACTGTTAACCCGGGTCCTACTGTGTCACTGTTAACCTGGGTCCTACTGTGTCACTGTTAACCCGGGTCCTACTGTGTCACTGTTAACCTGGGTCCTACTGTGTCACTGTTAACCCGGGTCCTACTGTGTCACTGTTAACCCGGGTCCTACTGTGTCACTGTTAACCCGGGTCCTACTGTGTCACTGTTAACCCGGGTCCTACTGTGTCACTGTTAACCCGGGTCCTACTGTGTCACTGTTACCCTGGGTCCTACTGTGTCACTGTTAACCGGGTCCTACTGTGTCACTTACCCTGGGTCCTACTGTGTCACTTACCCTGGGTCCTACTGCGTCACTGTTACCCCGGGTCCTACTGTGTCACTGTTACCCCGGGTCCTACTGTGTCACTGTTAACCCGGGTACTACTGTGTCACTGTTAACCTGGGTCCTACTGTGTCACTGTTAACCGGGTCCTACTGTGTCACTGTTACCCTGGGTCCTACTGTGTCACTGTTACCCCGGGTCCTACTGTGTCACTGTTAACCCGGGTCCTACTGTGTCACTGTTACCCCGGGTCCTACTGTGTCACTGTTACCCTGGGTCCTACTGTGTCACTGTTACCCCGGGTCCTACTGTGTCACTGTTACCCCGGGTCCTACTGTGTCACTGTTAACCCGGGTCCTACTGTGTCACTGTTAACCCGGGTCCTACTGTGTCACTGTTACCCTGGGTCCTACTGTGTCACTGTTACCCCGGGTCCTACTGTGTCACTGTTACCCCGGGTCCTACTGTGTCACTGTTACCCCGAGTCCTACTGTGTCACTGTTACCCCGGGTCCTACTGTGTCACTGTTAACCGGGTCCTACTGTGTCACTGTTAACCGGGTCCTACTGTGTCACTGTTAACTCGGGTCCTACTGTGTCACTGTTAACCCGGGTCCTACTGTGTCACTGTTAACTCGGGTCCTACTGTGTCACTGTTAACCCGGGTTAACAGAGTACATTGTACTCTAACAGTGCTAAGTACATTGTACTGCCAGGTACTGTGGTGCCTGGTACTGGAGGCCAGGTACTGTGGTGCCTGGTACTGGAGGCCAGGTACTGTGGTGCCTGGTACTGGAGGCCAGGTACTGTGGTGCCTGGTACTGGAGGCCAGGTACTGTGGAAGAGCTGTGACCTCGGAGGTGGGTGGTCTTGTGTGGTCGTGTACTACATGGTCTGCTTCATTGTCCTGATTAGCCTTCACAGCCACACTTGTCGGGTGTAGTACACTTGTCGGGTGTAGTACACTTGGCCGGGTGTAGTACACATGCTGGAAGATGGTCTGATCTATCTGAATCTGGCTGGTGCTGCATGAAGCTGCTTACAGTTGGCTGAAGCGATCGTGATCTGGCCGGCTGAAACTGACTCAAGTTAGCAGAATGTAGCAGCTTGGGGTCGATGGAGCTGCCCAGAGCTGGCTGCCTGGAGTTGTCTGGAAGTGCATGGGAAGCTGCCTTTCTGGAGCTGCCTGGAACTGCCTGGATCTGCCTGGAAGTGCCTGGAACTGCTTGGGGCTGCCTGGAACTGCCTGGAGCGTCCTTGGAGCTGCCTGGAACTGCCTGGAGCTGCCTAGGGTTGTCTGGAAGTGCATGGGAAACTGCCTGTTTGGAGCTTCCTGGAGCTGCCTGGAAATGCCTGGAGTTGCCTTGGAGCTGCCTGGAAGTGCCTGGAGTTGCCTGAAACTGCCTGGAGCTGCCTGCCGGTACCTGGAGCATGCTAGGGGCTGCCTGGAGCTGCTTGGCGCTGCCTGAATCTGCCTGTAGTTACCTGGAACTAGGGTTATTGGCTAGAAATTCTTGTCATGCTGGTCAACTCTCCTCAAGTAACAAACAAGGCGAGGCCGGAAATTCCTCCCGGTTGAATTTATCATCGAGTGCAAAAGACGTTAGTAAACCTCACCCTCTAACTTTCCTTTCGTCCTCTCTCCCTCTCCTCTCCCTCTACTTACCTCGCCTCTCCCTCTGCTTAACTCGTCTCTCCCTCTCCTCTCCCTCTACTTACCTCGCCTCTCCCTCTGCTTAACTCGTCTCTCCCTCTCCGTACCTCGCCTCTCCATCACCTTTTCCTTACCTCGCCTCTCCATCACCTTTTCCTTACCTCGTCTTTCCAAGGCCTATTAGATTTTTCGATTTTCTTACTCTCGTCTCCCTTTATCCTCTACCGTCCCTCCCTCTCTCCCTCCCGCGCCTCATGTCATCTCTGGACAAAGACAAATGGTGGATCAGTTTTAAGTAACTGGGTCCGAGTAAGATTCCTGGGCAGAGCGAGACTTTTGGGTACGTTTTCTTTCACTTGATGACCGTCTTCGTGGGAGTTAGGCAGGCTGTTGTGGGTTGCGTCCTGGGGAAGGTCAGTACTCGGCCTCGGAGGGCCCTTGATAAGCCTAACAGAGTTTTTGTCCCCGAGAATGAGACATAATAAACTATTACAAAAAGACTGGTGTCTGAGGGAACCACTGTCGGCACGATGGCCTTCGCCTCGAAACTGATTTCGTCTGGGTTCGAGCCCTCAACACCAAAGGTGGAAAAAGTAGCGATCCTTAACTCTTCGCCCCATGTTCCCCAGCAGTAATTGTGGACATGGCTGTAAACACACCCGCGGGTGGTGTGCCAGGGGTAGTCAGCAGGACAACGCTTAAGATGCCTTATTTATTATTAATATTATAATAATGAGACAATTAACTGGAGCTTTGATGTGACTCGAACCCTCGACCGAGAGAATCCCAGCCACTGACGCTAACCACTCAGCCACCCTGGCCATAAAACTCCTTCAGTTGGATTCCTACTGAAATCACAGGAAGTCTGGAAGCTTCTACTTTCACAAGTTTCATAATAGTAACTTTTCATTACTACTTCGTCCTCGTTCGTATTCTAAAATACTCTTCTAAGTTTTCCTAACTAAATATTTATCGGTGTCCTTTAAAAAAATCGTAAAAGCCCTTCATTGAAAAGTCCATTATAATTATTTTTAATCGTTAAAATTCTTCTATGAAAATATTTGTCCGACTTATTCTAATAAACCACTTGTCCTTGTCAAAGAAATTACTCATCCGAGTCCTTCTAAGAAAATACTGGTTATATGGTCTTGGGTCCGCGCTGGACCCAGGCGGCTGTAATGGCAGTTAATTTAGCTGCAGATTCAGTAGTGTGGTGGGCCAGGCGCCCGGGTCGTGTCGGGACTGCTCATGTGTGTTGTGAAACTTGCCTTAACGACAAGCTGCACCTTGCTCAATATCTGTAATGCCTCACGCGCACAGCACAATGTGTGCCCAGCAGCTTGTAATACTTCATGCCCACTACACAGATGCTCAACCTCTGTAATGATTCATGCTCACTACACATGCTCAACCTCTGTAATGATTCATGCCAACTACACAGATGCTCAACCTCTGTAATGATTCATGCACAGAGCAGAAACTGTGCAATTTGCGTGAAGTCCTCCATGCATTGTGAACATACATATATATATATATATATATATTTTATTAAATATGACCGAAAAAGTAAGATTAATAATTCTAACACGAATTTTCTCAATCTTTCGTACATTATGCTTCACTGTTGGAGGTAAATCAAAAATCACTTCTCCAAAATTCATTTTTATTTCTAGTCTGACGCGACACGGGCGCGTTTCGTAAAACTTATTACATTTTCAAAGATCTTTCTTTGAAAATGTAATAAGTTTTACGAAACGCGCCCGTGTCGCGTCAGACTAGAAATAAAAATGAATTTTGGAGAAGTGATTTTTGATTTACCTCCAACAGTGAAGCATAATGTACGAAAGATTGAGAAAATTCGTGTTAGAATTATTAATCTTACTTTTTCGGTCATATTTAATAAAATATGTCTACAGGAAAGACTGCTACCAAAATATACTAATATATATATATATATATATATATATATATATATATATATATATATATATATATATATATATATATATATATATATATGTATATATATATATATATATATATATATATATGTTTCATTGAATATGACCGCATATTCTGTATTTATTATTTTCTGGTTTAGGGCTTCTATCCCTCTAAATATTTTCTTAGCATCAGGGCTTAATTGGAATAGGAGTTCTCCAAAACTCATTTTCGTACTTTTAAGGTGAAGAAAAGAAGTGATTTACTATAGAGTGTATTACACTTATTTGTATAATTTGCACGACGTTTCGAACCTCCATGGTTCATTCTCAAGTGAACAATCTTACAATACTAGTTGATTTTATACCCGCATTAGGTCAGGTGATAATACAATGAAGGTGAAAAACATGGGGGGATACATAAGGGATAAACATAGGGGCTGCAGAAGGCTTATTGGCCCATACGAGGCATCTCCTATCCAAACACAAAGATTAATCCAGTGTAATTGGCCTGTTATGTTGGACATTGTCTTCTGTGTTGGCATCGATATGTTCTTGTCTTGTCCTTACTAGTAAGGACCTTACTTGTCCTTTAGTAAGGACAAGACAAGAACATATCGATGCCAACACAGAAGACAATGTCCAACATAACAGGCCAATTACACTGGATTAATCTTTGTGTTTGGATAGGAGATGCCTCGTATGGGCCAATAAGCCTTCTGCAGCCCCTATGTTTATCCCTTATGTATCCCCCCATGTTTTTCACCTTCATTGTATTATCACCTGACCTAATGCGGGTATAAAATCAACTAGTATTGTAAGATTGTTCACTTGAGAATGAACCATGGAGGTTCGAAACGTCGTGCAAATTATACAAATAAGTGTAATACACTCTATAGTAAATCACTTCTTTTCTTCACCTTAAAAGTACGAAAATGAGTTTTGGAGAACTCCTATTCCAATTAAGCCCTGATGCTAAGAAAATAGTTAGAGGGATAGAAGCCCTAAACCAGAAAATAATAAATACAGAATATGCGGTCATATTCAATGAAACATGTTTGAAAGAAAACCTGCTGCCAGTATACACCAATATATATATATATATATATATATATATATATTATATATATATATATATATGCATTGTGACACTATATAATCGTGTTCAAATACCAGATTGTGAGACAAGATAAGCCAAATGTCCTTAAAATCTCTGGAATACCAAAGAACGGAACAAAGACAAAGGCCGCCTATAACGACTAAACTATACACTAGTTATGTATTAAAGTTTATCCAGTAAATATATTCAATTCGGGAGAGTAGATCTTATTATTAGGCTACGGGAATCTATAATGATATACTGTGCATGACAACGGCCGTAAGGCCTTGTGTTGGGGGCCACATTAGTAACACAACACCCATTTGTGTTGCTCACGTGGCCCCACCAAGTGAGGTGATTCAATGAAATATCTATGCCCAAGTTGACCACCGAGCGCTGTCGGGTCTTGGATAGTCTCACGACTACCAAGATTTTTGTACAGTCGTGTGGTCTAGTGGTTAAGGTACCAGGTACGCCAAGGTGCATAGTGCTCCTGGCTGTCTGCAACCCTTCCTCCGAATAGACTAGGTTTTAATACTAAATGTCATAAGTACATTCCTGACTGTCTGCATAGTACATAAATACTCTTAATTGTGCTGTTACATTTACCTCCTTATATATTCTCCTCATTTTCTGTTAATACACTCAACTTTTTAGGTTGAAGTTTTCGTGTATATACACAAGTTTTAAATATAAACAATTTCTTTTTCAGTTGTATTAAACAATAAACATTTGATACAGAATTTGAAAATATCCTGAGTTAATTTATAATTTATTGAAAGACTTTACTTTTGTTTTATTAGATTTATAAAATTGTAATATCAATATAGCTATAGGTTAAGTAATAATTGTAATTAAGAAGCAATACATGCTATTTACATGCTTGTCACTGTACGATAGTTCAACAGTACAGAGCCCTAAGTGCTTGTATACAACAGTACAGAGCCCTAAGTGCTTGTATACAACAGTACAGAGCCCTAAGTGCTTGTATACAACAGTACAGAGCCCTAAGTGCTTGTATACAACAGTACAGAGCCCTAAGTGCTTGTATACAACAGTACAGAGCCCTAAGTGCTTGTATACAACAGCACAGAGCCCTAAGTGCTTGCATACAACAGTACAGAGCCCTAAGTGCTTGTAAACAACAGTACAGAGCCCTAAGTGCTTGTATACAACAGTACAGAGCCCTAAGTGTTTGTATACAACAGTACAGAGCCCTAAGTGCTTGTATACAACAGTACAGAGCCCTAAGTGCTTGTATACAACAGTACAGAGCCCTAAGTGCTTGTATACAACAGCACAGAGCCCTAAGTGCTTGTATACAACAGTACAGAGCCCTAAGTGCTTGTATACAACAGCACAGAGCCCTAAGTGCTTGTATACAACAGTACAGAGCCCTAAGTTCTTGTATACAACAGTACAGAGCCCTAAGTGCTTGTATGCAACAGCACAGAGCCCTAAGTGCTTGTATACAAAAGTACAGAGCCCTAAGTGCTTGTATACAACAGTACAGAGCCCTAAGTGCTTGTATACAACAGCACAGAGCCCTAAGTGCTTGTATACAACAGTACAGAGCCCTAAGTGCTTGTATACAACAGCACAGAGCCCTAAGTGCTTGTATACAACAGTACAGAGCCCTAAGTGCTTGTGTACAACAGTACAGAGCCCTAAGTGCTTGTATACAACAGTACAGAGTCCTAAGTGCTTGTATACAACAGTACAGAGCCCTAAGTGCTTGTATACAACAGTACAGAGCCCTAAGTGCTTGTATACAACAGCACAGAGCCCTAAGTGCTTGTATACAACAGTACAGAGCCCTAAGTGCTTGTATACAACAGCACAGAGCCCTAAGTGCTTGTATACAACAGTACAGAGCCCTAAGTGCTTGTATACAACAGCACAGTGCCCTAAGTGCTTATATACAAGTGCCCTGAGTGCTTGAATACAACAGCACAGGCAGGGCACACAGCACCACCCTGCCTCACACAGCACCACCCTGCCTCACACAGCACCACCCTGCCTCACACAACACCCACTACTCGCTGAGTCACCCTGCCCTGCCTGCCTCACCATCCTGCCTCAGGTACTTGAGAGTCATGTGTGAGGCTGACCAAGTCATGTATATGGAGGCGGGCGAGGGACGTCTCCGACCCTCACCAGCACGCAGGTCCTTGCTGCATTGTTAACACCTCCTCACCTGGGCGTCCCCCCCCCCCACCTGTGTGTTGACTCACACACACGCCTCCACCTCCTCTCATTACCCTGTCTCATTACCCTTCCTCGCTACTCTGCCTCATTACCGCTGCATCACTGCCCTGCCTCATTATCCCTGCCTCGTTACCCTGCCTCATTACCCCTGTCTCACTACCCTGCCTCACTATCGTGCCTCACTTCTGTGTGGCTGCTTAGAGCTCAAACACGTAACGTCCAGCCTCTGAATGTCTGGAGGTCAGTAAAGAACATGAAGAAGAGGCCTGAGGTGAGCTGTGTCACCAGAGAACGCTCACACGCGATACACTCACGTGCACATAATAATGTGCGTGCGATACACTCACGTGCACATAATAATGTGCGTGCGATACACTCACGTGCACATAATAATGTGCGTGCGATACACTCACGTGCACATAATAATGTGCGTGCGATATACTCACGTGCACATAATCGCTCACACGCGCTTCTCTCACGTGCGCACAATAATAATTTACATGAGAAAATCAGAAGGAACCTTGAGGAGCACTTGGACCTATGTGAAGGGTTATATCTTAAAGTTATCTTGAGATGATTTCGGGGCTTTTTAGTGTCCCCGCGGCCCGGTCCTTGACCAGGCCTCCACCCCCAAGAAGCAGCCCGTGACAGCTGACTAACACCCAGGTACCTATTTTACTGCTAGGTAACAGGGGCATAGGGTGAAAGAAACTGCCCATTGTTTCTCGCCGGCGCCTGGGATCGAACCCAGGACCACATGATCACAAGTCCAGTGTGCTGTCCGCTCGGCCGACCGTGCTCCCAGGCACGCTCTACACCACCACATGACTCAAAACATTCCAACCCGAGATTGAACTTAATACTCTACGGTTCCTGAGGGTTGAAACCAAGATGTCCCACAATGTCCCTATGCACTCTGGCTTGTAGTTTAGCAAGTCTACCCTCTGCACTTCTCTTCACATACACAAAGAAATCACATTAACGTGACGTATCACGTATGGCGTAGCACAGGTTCGAATCTTCTTCATGGCTCTTACTGATTTTCTCATTCATAAGTCACATTAATGTGATTCCTTTGTGTATATGAATAACTTACATGTATCATGCTCTAATAGTAACTCTGCTTGAACATACGCACATTTTCATAATAATAATATAATAGGGTATTTAAACCTTTACAACACCTTACTAATTATCCACAGGTTTGGCTACCCTGAAATATGAGCCATGCAGACAAGCATCACACACGGGTGGCAGGCGCGCGCACGCACGCACACACACAGTGCGTGTGGAGTGGAGGCAGACTCCATACAGTTTCAAATGCAGATATGATAGAGCCCAGTAGGCTCAGGAATCTATACACCAGTTGAGAGGCGGGACCAAAGTGCCAAAGCTCAACCCCAGCAAGCACAACTGTGTGAGTACACACACTCAAAAAAAAACAGTTCAATAGTTAGACATTATTGCTCTAAACATAAACCTTTACTTTTTCGAATTATATGTTGCAACCCATCCTCCAAATTGACCAATACTAAGTACATTTCCCTACTGCCTTATCTAGTACATAATTGCACCTCTGGCGCTGCTATACTTACCATCCTACTTATTTTCTTTTTTCTACTAAGACATTCAGAATTTCAGGATTAAGATTTTAAGATAATTTACTATAAACAAGTTTTAAACATTAGGAATTTCCTTTTTAGTTTTATTAAACGCTAGAGATTTTATACAAAATTTTAAAATAACCTGAGTTACTTTACAATTTATTGATATATTTTAGTTTTGTTTTATTAGTTTTATAAAACTGTAATATCAATATAGCTATAGGTTAAGTACTAATTATAATTAAGAAGCAATAAAATGCTTATCTTCAAACACTAAGAAGGTTAGGTTAGGTTGTGGTTTTCTATTCAGTTTTTCAGGTAAACACACATATATACACAATTATTTAACAGTACGCTTTAATACTAAGTGAAAATAAGTACAATTCCTGACTGCTATGAAGAGTACATAATTGCATTTACTTGTATTGTTACATTTACCTCCACATTTTTTGGAGGACGAGCTGCTACGGACACGTATTCAATACATTCATATAATAGTAACATAAACGTATGATTTGCCACATATATCAGTGCAAAGGATTTTGCACTGATAGTATATGCCTAGCCTAACTACCAGTGCAAAAATATACGTTTTAATAACCCTACATACATCATTTATTAATAAAGTTAGGACGTATAGTATATTATAATTATGTGCATACACTAGGTTATAACATAATACTACGACACTTTGCTTGTAATACTACGACCAGTGACGTATTTAGGGTATGGGAAGTATAGCCCGGGCTCCGGACCCCACTCACCACTTAGTCACTATCCTCGGATAGTGAAACAAATATTGTCTTCAGATGTATGATCTGCTTTTGGTTGCATTATTATTTTAATGTAGTTAAAGGATTTATTTCCTTTAACTACATATAATAATAATATTATTAATGTGTTACGGCGGCGCCGCTGATTATAACGATATAAAGAAGTGTGAACATTTGCGGGACTCGTCCAGCCGTGATGTTGGTGGACAGCAGCTTTATAAAGACATTTTCTACTGGTTAACGTTACTGTCAAGTCGGGCCAGCGTGATAATATCGAGGCCTGAGAAGTTTATCGAAAGTATTGTTCAGCGTGGAGATGAGAGCGTCTTCCCTAATCTTGGCACTGTCATTCACATAATGCTAACCATCGCCAGCTGTGAAGGATCATTCAACAAGTTAAAACTAATACTTTCGTATTTGAGAGCCTCTCCCTGGTCCAGGCAGACTGTGATCTGGCTCTGATAAGGGTATGAAGAGAAGAAACTGAAAAAGCTGATTTTGACCACATCATAGACCAATTTGCATCAGTGAAAGCAAGGTAAGGGCAGTTACAGTTTTCATGTAGTATCATAATTTGTCAATTAAAAGATTAACGAACTTGTAATTTTGAGCAGTTTTTATGGTAAAGTTAACTGAGAGATGGTCTCAGATGTTTGGACATGGGAGTAATTTCAGTGCTTGCCATTGGTGCTATTTTCCCTAGATGCGCCACTGACTACACCTGTTTTTCACAACATGGCACTCTGCTTGTCATACTATGGCACTCTGCTTGTTATACTACATCATTCTGCTTTCATACTAAGGCACTTTGCTTGTTATACAAAGTGTCACAAGTGTTATATGTAGTGTCACAAGTAGACATCATTCTGCTTGTGACACTACAGCACTCTGCTAAAGTATGACACTGTTTGTTGTAGAGACACTACAGCACTCTGCTAAAGTATGACACTGTTTGTTGTAGAGACACTACAACACTGCTAAAGTATGACACTGTTTGCTGTAGACCAACTATACTTGTCACATTAGTCACTCTGCTTGCTGTAGTACGCCACTCTGCTTATCACACAACAGCACACAGCTTATACTACGGAACTCTGCTTTAACACTGCAACAGTCTGCATGTCATACTACGACATCCTGCTTGTTATATTATAGCACTCAACTTATCATACTAGAGCACTGCTCGTTATACTTAGCTTGTCATACTTCCATACTGTACTTGTTATACTACAGCTCTCTGCTTGTTATGCAATTGAATTACGAATTACGAGGAAAGCCTGGGACATGCCCCTCACCACACTAGAGAAAACATGGGAAATGTTAATGACATAAAATCCTAAAGGAGAGTTAACAAAATCGACAAAAAACAATGTTGAAATTTAAGAAAAACAGCAGAACGATGAGTCACTTAAATAAATTAGGGAGAGAAATAAATATTAGAGATGCAAGAAATTCCTCTAATGTAAAAGTTGTCAATAAGTGGAATGGTTAGATGAGGAAGTGGTTGAGGCATTGAGCTATTATTTGTTATAAGAGACGGACTCATGAGCTGACGCTCGACCCTGTAAGCACTTCTAAGTATCTCCGGGTGATTATGTACACACTCATAGGAGCACATATGTACAAGGCATAACAAACATGCATCTCTTGCATGCCCTCCAGGAACACACATTCGTTATTATACACTTTTAAGGCTTGCTATTGGTCGGACAAGATATGACATCATTTACATACTCAGCTGTTGCAATATGGAGGTATTTTGCTGTTTTTGCTGATAATTAAAATAAATATGTTAGTTATAACGAGTATATCATTTAAAAAAAACTGAAATTTATCTCGAACTTGTTTAATTTAGTTTGTAATCAAACGGTTCCAGTGCCACTTAATTAGTTCTTCGTGTGGCGACACCTGGCACTGACAGCAGCATATAAAACCTGGAACGCGCAAGTTAGAGGTCCAGTTCTCTTACGGTCGACGGCAGTAAAGATATCCATCAACATGAAGTCGTTCCTGTCCCTCTCTGTGCTGCTCCTTGGCGTCGCCGTCAACGCTGCCCCGGGTAAGTTGTCATCACATTTGTTTAGGAACAGCGTGAAGTACATCCACTTGCCTCACATACCATACTTTTTTACTCTTAAGTGTTGGGAACCACTTGTGTACCCATGAGTAGTAGGAATCAGCTAAATACTCTAAGGTGGTGGGAACCAGTTGTGCACTCTTAGATGGTGTGAAGATGCTCTTAGATGGGGGGAAAGCAGATGGTATTTGGCGGGGGCAATCTTAAACTGGATAAGGGCATGGTTATATAAAAAATGTTGGTATAATGGAGTTAGGTCGGACTGGTAAACCAGTGTGATTACAGTGCTCATAGGCTCTGTGCTGGGACCTCTCTTGTTTACCATACATATGAACTATTTAGATTCAGGACTGAGTATACACACAAGAGGTGAGGTGTTCCGCATCTCGGTGTATATACTATGAAAGTTTACAGTTGTAGTTCACTACTAGTGTACTTGTTAGTTGATCACAAAGCTTTTGTGTTGGCCCTAATTGCCCTCCAGAGGTTGAAAGCTCATAAACCAAACGACAAAAAAAAACTTGCGACAACAATGTTTGTTGACATCATAGTTTTGACTTTATTCCACACAGCTGCCCAAGGATCCTTCGGACTCGGCACCACCACCACCACCACCAGCCCCACCACCACCAAGCCCACTGACTCTACCAACAGCACCACCACCACCACTCTCAGCGTCGGCAGCCACCCCGTCCCCGTGCGCCCCGTGGCGCCACTCGCCACCAGCAACATTAACAAACGCAGCCTAGATGACGATTCTGACTCTACTACCACCACCACCACAACCACAACCACTTCCGGTCCTTTTGTCCACAACTTCAAGGTGAGTTCTGGTAGTATCAAGAGTGTGTTTTGCTTGAGAGAGTTGGTATTCCTTCTCGTGATTGATATCCTTCAGCAAGATATTTAGCGTGATTAAGATGTACTGTATGTGTTAATGTTGTCAAATATTTAGTAATTTCATATTAGATGCAGTATGAATAAAGAAAAAAGGTTATGCAACTAAAATAAGATTGTAAAATGAAGTACTCGTTGGCTAGCAGGTGTGGCCCGGTGTCTGTCTGGTCCAGAGCCAGTATGGCTCAGGGTCTGTGTGGCCATGATCCAGGGTCTGTGTGGCCATGATCCAGGGTCTGTGTGGCCATGATCCAGGGTCTGTGTGGCCATGATCCAGGGTCTGTGTGGCCATGATCCAGGGTCTGTGTGGCCATGATCCAGGGTCTGGACACTAGGGTTTTAGGAGCACTAAACTTTCAGACGGCATCGGAGTGAGAGGTTACCGCATGGAATGTTGAATTATATGTTGCCATTTACATTTATATTTTTGTCAAAGACTCATTCAGAATCTTAAAGAGAGACGAGAGAGTAAGACAAAGTCTTCTAAAAGAAAGTGGAGAATGAATATTTGTGACAAAAATGGGAAGTATTATTATAATTTATTCACCCATTTGAAGAATGTGTTGATGTGTCAAAAACGTTTTGTGAAAGAGTATTAGAGAAGATGTGGAAAGACTGGAACAGTTGTGTATGTAAACAAATTTGTATGCAATATAGCAATTATACAAGAATATTTACAGCAATAATATAATCCTCGGTAACACGAGATAATGTCTACTTTTCATTATCTGCTGCAGACGTCTAGTTCATCCAGTGAGTCAAACGAAAATAGCACAGAAGTCCAAGACCACAAATTCGGCTCCTCCTCCTCCTCGACCTCTGGAAGCGGCTTCCACCCCCTGTCCGTTAGTATTGCTGCTCCATCACCTTTACTTCAGTGTCAATGTGGGCGTTGAAGCCTACCTCATTATAACATTAAGTGCTTATTTATATAAGTAATTAAGAGCTGACGGACATGTCAACACTTAACTCATTTACATTTAATATTACCCATCATCGGCTCTGTCTGTAATTATTTCCAGCCCTGGATGCATTAAGAGCTGCTTAAGAGTTAATATTGTCCCAATGGGTTGTTTACAGATCTATAAATACTACCAACCCTTAATTGTAAATTAAATTGTCGGACATTCTATAAACAAAATAGAAAACTATACATCGTTAACATTGGATAAAATTCTATTTTCTTAAGACAAATCAAATTCATAGTTAAAAAGTCACGAATTAGTGGGGAATATCTTACTGTATTACTAACTGGACAACTTTTGCTGCTTCTCAGAGCTCCATCTCACGCCCCGCCAGGGACACCTTCAACCCTAGTGTCACCACCCATGACACCACCACCACACCTAAGGTCACCACTCCTGAGGTAGGTCACCACTCCTCACGTAGGTCACCATTCATCAGGTAAGTCACCATTCATCAGCTAGGTCACCACGTCACTAATGGGTCAACTATTCAGGTAAGTAAGGATCCATCAATGACTGAGATATTGCTGTGGGTAATCTGATGTTTCCCAAAACATAAAATGGGATAATTATGCTAAGAATGATTATATGTATTCATTTGTTATAGCATGTGTCTGACTTTTAGCTGAAACTAATCTTTGAACTACATAAATACGTAAATATGTTTAAAATCGTCAATATATGTATACAAATAATTTTTCTATGAATTTTAACAGACCGACGATAAATCCGAAGAAGATACCAAGACACTCAGCTCCTCCAGGTTCACACCCACCAAGTTGAGCAGCACCTCCAGTTAAGGTGGTCCACCTCGACTGATCATGGGGCCTCTTCCAGCACCGCCCCTCTCGTGGCTCGCCTGCAACACAACCATCGCCAAGAATGCTTCCAAGAACTTAGGCTTTCTGTCAGGAGCAAGGAAATAACTCGCATCATACTAGATCAAATTATGTATGTGGCTGAATACTGTTCTAATGTCTTGGGTGGTGTTTCATCATCTACTTTCAGAATTTTAGACAGCATTCATGCCAAACGATTTGACGTCTGTCAGACCCATTGGCAGCCTTCAAACCCTGCCTAATGTGAACTGCCTTTTTTCTTTCGTTGTCTAATTTATTGATTGCCGTTCTCTGGAAATGGGTAGTGTTGCAAAGCCTTGACTGATCGATCCCCGTCGAAGTCACTTGGCCTCTGCATGTCATGCCTTCTGTGTGCGTGTGTAGAGCACACAGAGGCATGGTCGTCTTCGGATTCACGCAAAACGTCCTCCTTCCGTTCTCTCGACCTCCTCGTAATCTTCACTGACACAACTCTCTCTTCTCTTAACCCTGTAAGTCGTTCCATTGTTCTGTCTTATACCTTCACTGTAGGGGCCATGGCCTTGGGCCGTCCCGTAACTCCAGCACAACATAAGCCGAGCCTTAAACCTGGACCCGGCACTGGAATTTGCTTGTGCCACTGCCACTACATTCCCCGGATCATTAACTCTTTAGAGTGTGAAATGTTCACAACTCTGCCATCAACACAAACATCGTATTGATGGCCATTTTGGTCACACTCCACAGATTTAAGCAGTTGACTAAGTTGTCATGCTTTCGTTGATGCAAAATCTTCATCGTTACTGAGTTAATTGTGGACACTGTGGTTAGTCATGTGTCATGTTACAGAACGAATATGATGCATGATTTCCATACTTGGAGTTATGGCTGTGGACAGTTAACGGCCCAATTGCTGTTAGCTAAATATTTAACATTTAACTTAACCTTATGCTTTGTTGCGTGTAAATATATCATGCATGTTTGTGGTATTCAATAAAGCTTGCATATCACTTAAATATTTTATTTTCCTAAACATGTTGTATTAACGTTATAAGAATGTTAAAAAATTATGATCAAATAAAGTATATAAACAGATAAATTTGTTAAATATATCATCCTGTAAACAAGCCATGAAAGGAAGCCGCTGGCGTCCTGGTAAACATATGTTTCAGCGGGAGTTAGGTAATGGAAGGTGAGAATTAGGCTGAGGAACAGACACCACAGTGATGTATATAATTATATACACTATATATATATATATATATATATATATATATATATATATATATATATATATATATATATATATATATATATATATATATATATATTTGCTACTCGAAATGAGTAGCAAAACAAAACTGGGGAAACTAAAGCAAATAATAAAGACGTCAACATATATATATATATATATATATATATATATATATATATATATATATATATATATATATATATATATATATTTATATTTATATATATAAATTTATATATATATATAAATTTTGTTTTTATATAAGTTTCCTCTAAGTTTGTAGTTATTATTATAATTTTGAATTAGTTTTGAGTATCCACGCAACCAGTATTAAGTATTATTTCGTTTAAGCACCTCGTGCAAGCTGAACCAACTGGTTTGTTTGGTAACTCTTGTCAATTTATCTTTTATATTATAATACCAGAGTGTATGCATACACCTTAGGCTTTTACCTGACTCCCATAGTTCGTTTAGCTTGGCAAATGATAATCTTGTGAAGCCAGTTACACAATTGTTAATGTTGTATATATACTTGTGACACAAAGATTATTGATGTGTGTATTTGTGTGGGTGATTAAATATATATTTGTATGTATATATGTATACGTATATATATATGTACATGTATGTATGAGTGTGTACATGTATATATACCATTAATAATTGTGTAACTAGCGTCAAAAGATTGTTATTAGCTTAGCTAAACGAACTAGAGGGTTCAGTTCCTGAACCGATTATGTGCCTCTGTAACCCTTTACACCACCGCCCACGGGAGGGGTATGGGGTGCATAATCAAGAAAGAAATTTAATTATATATATATACATGTCAGCCTGTGTGTATATATATATATATATATATATATATATATATATACTCCCTTCCTATTTTATATATATATATATATATATATATATATATATATATATATATATATATATATTATATATATACATATACTATACTCCCTTCCTATTTATATATATATATATATATATATATATATATATATATATATATATATATATATATATATATTATATAATATATATATATACATTATATATATGCAATCTTTTACACAAATATACATAGCAATAATCTTTTTGAATCACAAGTGAGTTTCCAGACTGGCTCTTCCTATGGACTTCCTGCTAGTTAGCAAAAATGTTTCCCGAATCCGCTGGACCATCTCTTCCGGTACAGGTGGTCGTTCAGATCCTTTCGCTCTGTACAGACTGCCTTCCTCCTTAAACTTTTATGCCATGTCGAAATCTGCACTGCAGTTGGTGCATTTTTTAGCGAAATTCTCTCAGAAACTGTACGCTGCACACTGTACTCTTGTTCGACTATGTTCGACCATACTCTAATACACAAAACGCCCTTTCTCTTCCAGTGACTGACATTTCTATATCTGAAAAGACAAAGACATTAAACATGGACTTTTGAGTTATTTCTGCATGTGCTGTTAAAATTTGAGGTCATTTGAACGAGAATTGATCAAGTTATTAGATTACGAAATTATATAAGATTTTCTGAACCACCCTTATAATTACAATACCCCTATTTGAATAGTTTCGTGGTAAACGCACCCTCTCGTCTGCCTACATCACTCACATTACTTCAGAGGAATTGATACTGGTCCAGGACGGAACGAAACGTCGTAAAATTTTATATTTTCAAATGTGAGTTGGGTGTCCATATTATTTTATGAAGTGATGGGAGGGGGAACACTTATAATTATCTTTATTCTCCGTATGAACACTATTTCCAGGACGCTAATAAGAGTGCACATTGTTGTCAAAAGGTAATCATTTCCACGGGTTATTCTCTATAAGGTTCACTTGCAGTTTATCAATGCTTATTAGAAGCTGGAATGGATTTCAACGCCCCTCGTGAAATCACCTGGTTCGCTTGTTCCACACGCATTGGCACCATCCGCATATCTTGCAGTAGTTGGCTTCATACCGATTAACTCTACGCCAGTTGAAGTACTGCAATAGCCTCACAATGACTTTCTCAACCCCAGGTGTCCTCCACCGACAACTAAATGTAAATGTATATTTTCTATGGTCAATATTTTTTATATTGACTATGGGCTAATGGTCAATATTATTTTCAGCTCAGCCTCAGGCAGCCGGTCGGCCGAGCGGACAGCACGCGGGACTTGTGATCCTGTGGTCCTGGGTTTCCCTATGCCCCTGTTACCTAGCAGTAAAATAGGTACCTGGGTGTTAGTCAACTGTCACGGGCTGCTTCCTGGGGGTGGAGGCCTGGTCGAGGACTGGGCCGCGAGGACACTAAAAGCCCCGAAATCATCTCAAGATAACCTCAAGATCTCAAGGTAAGCCTTCCGTTTTACCAGTCATTGATCGCTGTAACTGTGGAAGGCTGCCATTTTCTCATTAGAATTCCATTATCCACTGCCTTTCTACCCTTGGCTTTCTTCAAGGAGTGCTCTAACTTTTGGCTTTGCATAGCACACTTCCCGTCTCCACCAATTTGTAGATTACCGTGTAGAGTAATTTCGTACGTTGTCTCACATTTCAAATCTCGCCGCTGGATTAGCGACTGATATCTCTGTCTACCATTGTGTCTTCCTGTGCTCAGGTGACGACACATGCGACACGTCCAACCCTTCCTCCGTATAGACAGTAAGTTTAAAGACTAAATGTAATAAGTACATTCCTGACTATTGGCATAGGACATATATACACTCAATCTCCAGCATCGCACCAAAATATTGTGAATATTAGAGTTTACCTGAAAAGCTGTATAAAAAACCACGACCTAACTTATTACAATTAGTATTTAACCTTTAGCTATATTGATATTAGAACTTTATAATACTAATATAACAAAGCTAAAGTCTTCCAATAAATTATAAAGTAACTCAGGATATTTTCAAATTTTGTATAAAATCGTTATTGTTTAATAAAACTAAAAAAGAAATTTTTTATATTTAAAACTTGTGTATATAGCATTGAACACGAAAACTTAAACTTAAAATTTTAAGTGTATTAACAAAATTAGGAGAATATATGGGGAGGTAAATGTAAGGGCACAATTAAGTGTATTTATGTACTATGCAGACAGTCAGAAATGTACTGTCTATTCGGAGGAAGGATTGGGTGGGTCCACGACCATTTGTGTGTCCATCTGAGTATCGTCCAGCACTTCATCCAAGGTCTCGGGGTTGCGACACCTGCCGGGTACCTCACTCTCAAATTCATGTTTATATATCACCATTCTCCATGCCTGGAATTACAACCATAATGTGTCCACCTACGAAGAACGTCGCTTTTCGCTCGTATGCGTTACATAAGGCCAACAATTGTTGTACTAGGAAATGGAAGCGGCTCGCGAAAATGACGTTCTGTCCCGTTTTTTGTTTTGGGTCCAAGATCCCCTCGTGTTCCTGGACCAAGAACACGCTAGGACTGGTCCAGTGTTGTAAGGCCAGGACTAGTCCAGTGTTGTAAGACCAGGACTAGTCCAGTGTTGTAAGGCCAGGACTAGTCCAGTGTTGTAAGGCCAGGACTAGTCCAGTGTTGTAAGGCCAGGACTAGTCCAGTGTTGTAAGGGCAGGACTAGTCCAGTGTTGTAAGGGCAGGACTAGTCCAGTGTTGTAAGGCCAGGACTAGTCCAGTGTTGTAAGGCCAGGACTAGTCCAGTGTTGTAAGGGCAGGACTAGTCCAGTGTTGTAAGGCCAGGACTAGTCCAGTGTTGTAAGGCCAGGACTAGTCCAGTGTTGTAAGGCCAGGACTAGTCCAGTGTTGTAAGGGCAGGACTAGTCCAGTGTTGTAAGGCCAGGACTAGTCCAGTGTTGTAAGGCCAGGACTAGTCCAGTGTTGTAAGGCCAGGACTAGTCCAGTGTTGTAAGGCCAGGACTAGTCCAGTGTTGTAAGGCCAGGACTAGTCCAGTGTTGTAAGGCCAGGACTAGTCCAGTGTTGAATGTGGATACCATTGCCTGGCAGTCATTGACTGTTATGGACAAACTTACTACAATGTCGTAGTGCTTCAGTGAAGGTGAAGGAGAAGACCCTGTATGGGTGTATGTGTATTAAAAACCACATTTTCGGATTTCACCTACATCCTTTCTCAAGGTGGTGTATACAATGTAGGACAACATTGTATACTGTATGCATTGTATACAATTTTGACGATGGATGTTGATGGAAATAATTTTTAGGATGTTGCATGTTTTTTTAGGATGTTGCATGTTAAGTTGCCTTAAGTATGTGTTTGTGTTGGCCAGTAATTGTCTGAAGAGACTATAAATTCAGCATAAATTTGCCTTGCAGTTAATTGTGAAATGATTTACAAGCATAGTGAGTCACGGTTAAATTGTCAAGTAATTTGTATTTGCACATTGATTATTATTTGGAGTATGGTGCAACCAATAGACCTAGTCATTATGTTTTCGAAATAATAACATATGCAGATGAGACCCCCCCAGGGGGGGGGGGGGATCGAGGAAGTAAGTTTTTTTCAGTTCAGACGATCAGCTGATGAGATGTTGCCATGTCTAAAACCCCCTTAGCTAGTGTCTGTAATTAAGGAAGCCAGCTTGTGGATCATATGCATAACTTTTCAAATAGAGATTGATAGAAATAGTGTAAAAGATTGACTGTGCGTTCTTCACTTGCCAGTGATAACGTTTACATGCTGTAGTTAGTAGAAGAAAAATTGTTACCCGTCGATGTATCAACACAGTGTCTAGGAACTGGAAGTTGAGCCCTGGAACTCTTTAACTCACCAGACAGTTTGTGGACATTACTGAAGCAGGACCTGCTGGACGAGGGCTCCTAATTTCTGCTAGGTGCTCATGGACTTACCTTGTTATGCCGTGTTTAATACTGTATGTCAGTGATACATATTTATACTTAATAGGTTCTGATATCTTAAGTGAATAACCCTTCGTTATAGGATAATTTAGTAGACTATTAAGTAGAGATTTCTTATTTATAAGATATTGGTTGGCAGTGAATATTTACCTGTGATTGTCTTAATTAAAGTTAGTGCTGGATATTAACTTTAATGGTGTCTATTGCCACCTTCCTCCTGACCGGAACATTATTAATTTAATGGCACTTTAATCATTGTTATTGCTCATTTAATGATTGTTTCATTGCAAGTGTATCTCACTGAGTACACTTGCTGTTAACTTTTAACAATTGTTTCCATTCATCCTTAACCGTTCGACTAATAATCACAGATGATGTAAGTTAATTTTCCTCAGCGTACTTTGATATGGCAATAGACGTTATTGTTATAATCTATAACAGCCTATCGTTATCCAGTCACCCTAGATATTGGCCTGGCAACACCAGGTCAATATCTAGGGTGACTGGATAACAACAGGCTGTTTCATCACAGTGAAGGGTCCAGTTATTGTCCTCGGCCATCACCTGATTTGTCGGCCACTAGTTCTTCTATTACGGGATATTAGGATGAGTTCCTTCTGACTGTCAGTCCTGTTCTACACTTGAGGGATACCTGGAGGCGTTACTTCACAGAGTGTCAGCCTTCTCTGCCTCCAGGATATGTTGAACAACTGGGGTGTCAGCCTTCTCTGCTTGCAGGACCTGGTGAACAACTGGGGTGTCAGCCTTCTCTGCTTGCAGGATATGGTGAACAACTGGGGTGTCAGCCTTCTCTGCTTGTAGGATATGGTGAACAACTGGGGTGTCAGCCTTCTCTGCTTGCAGGATATGGTGAACAACTGGGGTGTCAGCCTTCTCTGCTTGTAGGATATGGTGAACAACTGGGGTGTCAGCCTTCTCTGCTTGTAGGATATGGTGAACAACTGGGGTGTCAGCCTTCTCTGCTTGTAGGATATGGTGAACAACTGGGGTGTCAGCCTTCTCTGCTTGTAGGATATGGTGAACAACTGGGGTGTCAGCCTTCTCTGCTTGTAGGATATGGTGAACAACTGGGGTGTCAGCCTTCTCTGCTTGTAGGATATGGTGAACAACTGGGGTGTCAGCCTTCTCTGCTTGCAGGACCTGGTGAACAACTGGGGTGTCAGCCTTCTCTGTCTCCAGGATATGGTGAACAACTGGGGTGTCAGCCTTCTCTGCTTGTAGGATATGGTGAACAACTGGGGTGTCAGCCTTCTCTGCTTGTAGGATATGGTGAACAACTGGGGTGTCAGCCTTCTCTGCTTGTAGAATATGGTGAACAACTGGGGTGTCAGCCTTCTCTGCTTGTAGGATATGGTGAACAACTGGGGTGTCAGCCTTCTCTGCTTGTAGGATACGGTGAACAACTGGGGTGTCAGCCTTCTCTGCTTGTAGGATATGGTGAACAACTGGGGTGTCAGCCTTCTCTGCTTGTAGGATATGGTGAACAACTGGGGTGTCAGCCTTCTCTGCTTGTAGGATATGGTGAACAACTGGGGTGTCAGCCTTCTCTGCTTGCAGGATATGATGGACAGTTCCTAGTGTGTCAGCCTTTTTTTCAAATTGTTGAATACGTCCTCGAGTTCCAGCCTCAGGCAATTTCGTCAGCTTCTCACTTTTTTCTGGATGCTTATTACTCGTGTTGTTCTCCACCTGTTGATAGAAACAAAGTTACGAGAGTAATTTACCTCCAAACTTGTTAGCAGTGTGTGAATGAAGTCACTCAACTGGAAGACATGGTGGATAGAACCCCCAGTTTGAACCCGGGGAGATGGCTTTTGGAGAGTTTGAGTGAATTCTGTCTTGTAGAAGACCAACCGAGAAGTAAACCGATTCAAATAAAAGTAGGACAAATTCCATATAACAGGTTACGTGAATATAAGGATTAGGGTCCATCTTTCTAGGGCAGAAATGGCCACCTTAGCAAAACAAGTTAAGGGTGCTGTTCCTATGACGCTTCAGGAAATAAACTTGCAAAACAAATTTGGAAGAGTGCATTCAGAGAGGGAGGGATGATAACAGGTCTGGGTGTGGTCAGCACCTGGTGGTCAGCACCTGGTGTGTAGCACCTGGTGTGTAGCACCTGGTGTGCTGCACCTAGTGCTACACACCAGGTGCAGCACCAGGACGACTCTGATGACATAACACCTAGCTGTTAACTTGACCTCTCCCTTCAACCCGCCACCTACCAGCAAGCCGATGGCCAGCTGTCATTCACAACAAAGACACTTGCCTTGTGTTGAGAGCCCCTGCTGGGTCTGCCTGTGTTGAGATCCACGCCCTCTTGGACGTGTAGGTGTCCCAAGTCCTCTTGGACGTGAAGGTGGTCCTCTGTGGGCGGGAATTATAATAATATAAACGAGCAAACTCTCCAAAGGATATGAAACAGATTCTTAAATGTTACTAAAAGATATATGTTGCGAGAATATGAAACATATATATAATGAATTATTAACAGTAAAATGGGACACTAATTCTAGAGATATGGATTATATATTATTATTGACAAGGATTATGTAATAATAATTTATGCAATACTTATAGTCTACATAACATTATGCAGTACTCTGAGCACTGTTATGACCCCACATACACCAAGTATGACTGGTGTATGATGTGATCATACTTTAGTACAATATATGGCAGTGTAGCCTAGTATAATATATCTTGAATGTACGATTGTGTGTATATAATATCGAATCCTATATATTACTGTATAACATTCTTTATATATTACTATATATTATGAATACATTTATATGCCTGATGTATTACTGGCGTATGTACTATGATATCCATTTCATTGTCATTAAGCGTAATAGCCTATTGTCACTATGCACTGTACTTGGTACTTGATATACTTGTATTGTGAGAATATATATAAATAGGCAGGTTTTGTGATTAGGTTGTGTATATTATACTTTTCTTATATTACTGTATAATTATGTATTAGAGCCACTCACCCTAGCAACACAGGGGCCACCACTCACCCTAGCAGCACAGGGGGCCACCACTCACCCTAGCAGCACAGGGGCCACCACTCACCCTAGCAGCACAGGGGGCCACCACTCACCCTAGCAGCACAGGGGCCACCACTCACCCTAGCAACACAGGGGCCACCACTCACCCTAGCAGCACAGGGGGCCACCACTCACCCTAGCAGCACAGGGGCCACCACTCACCCTAGCAGCACAGGGGGCCACCACTCACCCAAGCAGCACAGGGGCCACCACTCACCCTAGCAGCACAGGGGCCACCACTACCGTAGCAGCAGCACAGGGGCCACCACTCACCCTAGCAGCACAGGGGCCACCACTCACCCTAGCAGCACAGGGGCCACCACTCACCCTAGCAGCACAGGGGCCACCACTCACCCTAGCAGCACAGGGGCCACCACTCACCCTAGCAGCACAGGGGCCACCACTCACCCTAGCAGCACAGGGGGCCACCACTCACCCTAGCAGCACAGGGGCCACCACTCACCCTAGCAGCACAGGGGCCACCACTCACCCTAGCAGCACAGGGGCCACCACTCACCCTAGCAGCACAGGGGCCACCACTTACCCTAGCAGCACAGGGGCCACCACTCACCCTAGCAGCACAGGGGGCCACCACTCACCCTAGCAGCACAGGGGCCACCACTCACCCTAGCAGCACAGGGGCCACCACTCACCCTAGCAGCACAGGGGCCACCACTCACCCTAGCAGCACAGGGGCCACCACTCACTCTAGCAGCACAGGGGCCACCACTCACCCTAGCAGCACAGGGGCCACCACTCACCCTAGCAGCACAGGGGGCCACCACTCACCCTAGCAGCACCGGGGCCACCACTCACCCTAGCAGCACAGGGGCCACCACTCACCCTAGCAGCACAGGGGCCACCACTCACCCTAGCAGCACAGGGGCCACCACTCACCCTGGGGTTGATGAGAAGCGACACTGCTGGAGTCCTCCGAGTCGCCACTGTCGAGACGTGAAGGTCAACATTTATATATTGTACTCAACGCTCATTAATCTACATTATTGTATTTAATGATTTGATCCTCGCTTAATTTGTTATATTTGTTGATAAAATTCATATATAAGAATGATGAGAATGTTCATTATTATAAAATAACTTTATCGTTTTTTTATAATAATATATAAAATTTAATTTTTTTAAGAATTTTTACAGAACATCGTAATCACATGTTTAGTGTTGTGGGGGAACTGGACAGCAGCAGAATAAACACTTCTCTATACTTCTCTATACAGCAGCAGAATAGACAGTTCTCTATACTTCTCTATACAGCAGCAGAATAGACAGTTCTCTTTACTTCTCTATACAGCAGCAGAATAGACAGTTCTCTATACTTCTCTATACAGCAGCAGAATAGACACTTCTCTATACGTCTCTATACAGCAGCAGAATAGACAGTTCTCTATACTTCTCTATACAGCAGCAGAATAGACACTTCTCTATACTTCTCTATACAGCAGCAGAATAGACAGTTCTCTATACTTCTCTATACAGCAGCAGAATAGACAGTTCTCTATACTTCTCTATACAGCAGCAGAATAGACACTTCTCTATACAGCAGCAGAATAGACAGTTCTCTATACTTCTCTATACAGCAGCAGAATAGACAGTTCTCTATACTTCTCTATACAGCAGCAGAATAGACACTTCTCTATACAGCAGCAGAATAGACAGTTCTCTATACTTCTCTATACAGCAGCAGAATAGACACTTCTCTATACTTCTCTATACAGCAGCAGAATAGACAGTTCTCTATACTTCTCTATACAGCAGCAGAATAGACACTTCTCTATACTTCTCTATACAGCAGCAGAATAGACAGTTCTCTATACTTCTCTATACAGCAGCAGAATAGACACTTCTCTATACTTCTCTATACAGCAGCAGAATAGACAGTTCTCTATACTTCTCTATACAGCAGCAGAATAGACACTTCTCTATACTTCTCTATACAGCAGCAGAATAGACACTTCTCTATACTTCTCTATACAGCAGCAGAATAGACACTTCTCTATACTTCTCTATACAGCAGCAGAATAGACACTTCTCTATACACACAACAACACTAAGCAGAAAAAAATACTTCAGACATAGAAATAAACACACTGTACATTCTCACAAGTAAATCATATGTAAAACTTGACTTGCTTCAGTTCAATCTCCAGCACTTCCTGTGGATTCTATGGAATTCCAGGTTGTATAACATATACCATATCGTGGTCCAGGGGGGTAAGGTGTGCGCCTGGCAGCACCCAAATCGCTGGTTCGAATCCCTTTAATGCTCAAATTGATTTTCTCACGAATGTACATTATAATCATATATATTTTTCCTCTCGTTCATGAAGCTCTAACAAAGTTTGGTTATAGAGGTCTAGAGAGGGAGAGTAAAAGGTCCACGACTGAAGTATATAAGTGGATGAAAGGGTATAATCGAAGGTATTATTATTAATAGGAAGATAAATGCATCAACACAAAATATAACACAGAACAATGAAGTACAAGTTAGATAGGTTTAGATTGAGAAAAGTCTGGGCAAATAATGGTTTAGGTGTAGAGTTGCAGGTTTTTGGAACAAAGTACCAGGTCATATAATAGATGTAAGATCGCTGGATTGTTTCAAGAGTAGGTTACACATATATGAATGTCTGGTTATAATTAGGAGGCGCCTTACGTGAGCCAATAGGTCTTCTGAGGTTACCTCTATTCTTATGTTTTTATATTTTGTACTTGCAACTATCATAGTTAATGAAAATAATTATTTAATAAAGTATTTAAAATACGTGTTGATATTAGTGATTATAAAAATAATTATATTAAACAAAGATGGTGTGTGAGACACGAAGCTCACGACACCGTTATATACCTGGTTGATACCTGGTTGATGGGGTTCTGGGAGTTCTTCTACTCCCCAAGCCCGGCCCGAGGCCAGACTTGACTTGTGAGAGTTTGGTCCACCAGGCTGTTGCTTGGAGCGGCCCGCAGGCCCACATACCCACCACAGCCTGGTTGTTCTTGCATATCTTGCACATCATAAATTTGAAGCTTAAGCGATAAACATTATTCCTTGAGAGTTATAAAAATAAAACGATATTATCTCGGTAGCAACAAATTATTTAACGTTCATTAAAATATGTACCGTAGAGTATGTTGTAAACAATAGCACTTGTAAACAACACATTTTCATCTTCAAGTACACAAAAGATACATAGATCCATGCTGGAGGATTTTGTGGTAGTTTTATCTCGAGTGTTAGTTTTTGTCTATTGATAAACACCTCCAAAGGATACCTGATCATCCAGGCTGCGATTCATACTTCAGGCTGCGAGCAGCCGCGTCCAACAACTTGGTTAACCAGTCCAGTAACCCAGAGGCCTGGTCGGGGACCGGGCTGCGGGGACGGTGATCCCCGAAATCATCGCAAGGTAACCGCAAGGATGGATATGTTGATTTCGAAGGTACTGTACCCTGGCTGAGGCGAGAGCTGGGTTGAGCAGCTGTGACTGAGGCCTCGTCTTGCCTTGTGGGCTGCGTGACGCACATGTTCACACTCATCTCCGTCCTTTGAATTATGTTTTTAAGTTGACCAGACCACACACTAGAAGGTGAAAGGACGACGACGTTTCGGTCCGTCCTGGACCATTCTCAAGTCGATTGTGACGAGGAGGTAGAGACAGGCAATAAATAGGCACAAAAGAGATGAGGAATCTCTCTATGTTTTTAAGGGCCTACACCTTGCAACACTTAGGGACAATGAGCCGAGATTAAGAATTAGAAAGTGTAGAGAAAGTTAGACAAGCGAGGAAGGTTCTTACCCAGAGTTAGAGCCTGATATTGTGTCACTCTCATCTTCCTCATCGTCGTCATCGTCGTCGTCATCATCGTCGTCGTCGTCATCATCGTCGTCGTCGTCGTCATCATCGTCGTCATCATCGTCATCGTCATCTTCCTCATCATCGTCATCATCATCGTCATCTTCCTCATCATCGTCGTCTTCGTCGTCGTCGTCATCATTCTCCCTTTTCTGTTTTTTTTCTTGTTTTTCATCCTGCTTCACCTGTTCCTCCTGTTCCTTCTCTCCCTGACTTTTATTATTCTGGTCTTCCTCCACCTGTTCCTGACCCTTGTGTTCCTCCTCTTCCTCTTCTTGACCCTTGTGTTCCTCCTCTTCCTCTTCCTGACCCTTCATTTCTTCTTCTTGGCGTTTTTCCCTGTTTTGTTCATCTTTCTGATCTTGACTCTTTAGTTCCGCCATCTCCTTATCTTGACTCTTTAGTTCCGCCATCTCCTTATCTTGACTCTTTAGTTCCGCCATCTCCTTATCTTGACTCTTTAGTTCCGCCATCTCCTTATCTTGACTCTTTAGTTCCGCCATCTCCTTATCTTGACTCTTTAGTTCCGCCATCTCCTTATCTTGACTCTTTAGTTCCGCCATCTCCTTATCTTGACCATTCAGTTGGTGGTGTTGCTGCCCCGTGTCCGTGTGGTGGTGTTCACCTCTACCTGTCAGCGTGGCCGTGTTATCCTGGTGGTTGTGGCGGGAGTCCGTGTTGGGTGTGAATGTGAGTGTTCTTAGTGTGGTGGCGGCGACCTTCTTCATCACCACCAGTAAGGGCTCCCTGGGAGCTGGCACCCACTTGTCGCCACCCTCCGACGCCACCAGCGGCTCTGAAGGCAGAGAAACATGTTAGTTTAAGTGGTCGTGTGCATCAAGTGGTCATCAATTACGGAGTATATAAAATAGCTTGATGCTTAAAATCAATAATTAACATTTTAAGTAAATATTCCTATTATTGCACCATTCCACAAAAGCATTAAAAGATGTGCTAAATTCTTTAAAATTATCAATATCAACATATTTAAGATTCTCATGTAATCAAAGAATGCTTGATTTACAATTTTACCATATGACTGTGATTGATGTTAATAGTGGAGATGGTGCCTACGACGGTCTCTTTAAATCCCAGAAATGGACCGTCGTAGCTCCAGCCATTTTAAACTTTTCCTCAGAGCCTGGAAACACCGGATTATTTCCAAACGTTTCTTACCAGATAGCGTTCACCCCAGATGTTATTTGTTATTGTTATTAACGACGACCGCCTCAGATACTGGACACGGACGTCGTTAGCACGACCCCTTTTTGAACTCGTTGTTTTGCCACCGAAAACACTGTCGTTGGCGACGCTCAAATGTATCCAGTAAAGGTACTCTCTGGGGTGAAGGGTAAAGGTAAACACCTCCAAAGGATACCTGATCAGCCAGACTGTGATTCATCCTTCAGGCTGCGAGCAGCCGCCTCCAACAACTTAGTTAACCAGTCCAGCGACCCAGACGGTCGTCGTTTCCGCTTCGGGCTGTTTTTAATGAGGAGGTCGGTAGTCTTTTTTTGTTTTGTTTTATAGTATATGATTAGGTCTATGTTTTGGTTAGGAGTTGTGCTTCTTACTCCTTTACGGATTATTTCTTTCATTATTCTTTCTTCTTTTTTATGTTCACTATGCTCACCATGGTTTTTTTATGTTCACTATGCTCACCATGGTTTTTTTATGTTCACTATGCATAGAGAACATAAAAAATAAAAACACCTGCAAGGGTGTTCTAGGCCGCGAGTGTTCTACTGGCCCGCGAGGGTGTTCTGACCCGCGAATGTGTTCTGGCATTCGAAGGTGTTATTCTGACACGCGACAGTGTTCTACTGGCCCGTATTGGTGTTCTATCCCGTGTGGGTGTTTATTTTTTAATATAATTTTTGGTTGGTTTTGATTGATTTTATAATTATTATTTATTGTATTATATTGATAATACAATATATATATATTATATTGATAATACAATATATATATATTATATTGATAATACAATATAATAATTATATATAATTATTCCCGAATTTGGGTATAAATTATTATATATAGTTCCTGGCGCAAGGTGGTGGAGCAGCCAGTCCTCCTAAGGTTTCCTTTCAACGTCAAGAAACTGTGGTACTAATGTGCACTTATCCTAACCTACCAGAGGACCCAAAACAGAGAAGGAGACAGTATGTTAATTTCGCAACCCACTACCATTTTCTATTATGACAATTTCTGGCTTTAGGTAAAGTATACGTCAAAATGCGACGCTTAATTAGGATGGCGGGTAGAGTGGAGGCGCCAGCAGGTGATAGTGCCATTGTGATAGTCATATGAAAGTTGAGTAATTTACTTGAGGATCAGGAAGGTTGTGAAAGTTGAACCATCGTCCTGTGGTGACGTCTGTTGATATGGCAGTATTATACTCTCACTAAACCCTCGTACTTAGCACGGTATACCTAGGTCATGGCGGTGTTATACTCGCACTAGTAGTATTAGTAGGCATCCATCAGCCTCAGGAGACTATGGAGTTGCACTCTAGTTGTCGGTCAGGAGTGGCCTCTCCAGGGCGCAAAGCCAGGGTAGGTTGATATGGGGTAGAAGCTGTTATCCAGGCAGCAGGTCCCCCCTCTCCACGGCGCCGCAAGTCTCCAATGGAGAGGCAAACGCCAATACGATTGGTTTCAGCGCCGTCACAGGAAGTGTCAGAACGATGTTGAAGGCAACAACGAACTGCCCCGGGGGCTCTAGCTCCAGGGGTTACCTCGAGATTGGTAAAAGAAGGCCCAGGGACTCCAAACCCGGAGACCGCCGTGGTCGGGGCCGGAGAAGAAGCACCACAAGGGCAAAAACGAACCCATCCTCCTGAAGCAGAGCCTGGGGGGCCGCACAACCCCCAGGAGGTGGACGTCCGAGTCCCGCACCTACGGGTTCCAGACAGAGATCGTCACAGCTCTCTTTCACCCGAGGCCGACTTCCTTCATGACCCAGCAGAAGGAAGTTTAATAATTGCTATTATAGTAATATAATATTAGTAATATTAATATTACTATTTCAATAATTAATTAATCAAACTCGCACTAAACCCTTGTACACAGCACGGATATACCCAGGTCATGGCAGTGTTTTTCTCGCACTAAATCCTCGTACAAAACATGATGACGGCCGCAGTGTTACTAGGGACAGCGTTGAGAGCTGGGTTTACTTACTAGGGGCGGCATTGACAGCTGCAATAATTAGCAGCGTTGATAATATGAAGAGCTTCATCTTGCAGCAGCAGCAGTAGACACACTATACCCAGACCAGGGTCTGTACACATATCTATACAGACCAGTAAATGCCAAGCCTCGCTAGACTAAACTACAAGCAACAACCTCTTTTGTTTCGGGTTTAAAGTTGAGGGGGGCGTTAAGAGGATAATCCCAGTCAGAAGTATATGAGCGCTCTAACACCTGGTAGATCTAACACCGCAAGGAGTGCATAATTAATGAGATAAACAGCTTCCAGCAGAGACCTGGCACAGCTTGGCCAGCCAATACGGGGCATCTGTGTGTGTGACGTAGATGTCTACTTTCTAGACAATGTAGAGTGTCATCGTACATTGTTCACCCCCAGGGAACCCTACAGGGTGTCCCAAGATAAGGCTGCCCTCTGAGTCACTACAGTACACTAACAGTACAATCAATCCATAAAGGTACAACCAGTGACTACTCTAAGCAACATGACGGTTATGTCGAGGGGGTAATTATTAGAGTGCCATTTACCGTTAATTACTAGGTTCAAGTACTTGCTTCTACTTCGTACTATAAGTAACAATTGTCAAATACTTTTACTTGCAATTTCATAACAGGTCGTTTTTCAACTTGAACTTAATGAAATTGACTTGAAGGATTGAAGTATATTTCAAATACGTCCACGAATCTATTTGATATATTTTATAAGTTATAACTTAAAGTAAAATGTTGTAACTCGTTCACAATGTTACGATGTATGATTCAGTTTCCTACCGGCACTTGAGGGGCACTCGAGGGTGGTGCAGGTTGTTGCTGGCACTTGAGGGTGATGCAGGTTGTTGCTGGCACTCGAGGGTGGTGCAGGTTGTTGTTGGCACTTGAGGGTGGTGCAGGTTGTTGCTGGCACTTGAGGGTGGTGCAGGTTGTTGCTGGCACTCAAGGGTGGTGCAGGTTGTTGCTGGCACTCAAGGGTGGTGCAGGTTGTTGCTGGCACTTGAGGGTGGTGCAGGTTGTTGCTGGCACTTGAGGGTGGTGCAGGTTGTTGCTGGCACTCGAGGGTGGTGCACGTTGTTGCTGGCACTTGAGGGTGGTGCAGGTTGTTGCTGGCACTTGAGGGTGGTGCAGGTTGTTGCTGGCACTTGAGGGTGGTGCAGGTTGTTGCTGGCACTTGAGGGTGGTGCAGGTTGTTGCTGGCACTTGAGGGTGGTGCAGGTTGTTGCTGGCACTCGAGGGTGGTGCAGGTTGTTGCTGGCACTTGAGGGTGGTGCAGGTTGTTGCTGGCACTTGAGGGTGGTGCAGGTTGTTGCTGGCACTCAAGGGTGGTGCAGGTTGTTGCTGGCACTCGAGGGTGGTGCAGGTTGTTGCTGGCACTCGAGGGTGGTGCAGGTTGTTGCTGGCACTTGAGGGTGGTGCAGGTTGTTGCTGGCACTTGAGGGTGGTGCACGTTGTTGCTGGCACTTGAGGGTGATGCAGGTTGTTGCTGGCACTTGAGGGTGGTGCAGGTTGTTGCTGGCACTCGAGGGTGGTGCAGGTTGTTGTTGGCACTTGAGGGTGGTGCAGGTTGTTGCTGGCACTTGAGGGTGATGCACCCATTAGCCAATCTTTTGACCATTTCAAAACTATTTAGATCGTCTTGAAGTGATAGTGAGTCCTTTTCCATGTTTATTTCCCCTCCCGATTTTTGTATCATCGGCAAATTTGCAAATACTGCTGCTCAAACCCAAATCTAAATCATTTATATATATCATGATTAACAGAGGTCCCAGGACAGAGCCCTGAGGCACTCCACTTACAACATTTTCCCACTCTGACTTAACCCCATTTATACTTAGTTTTGTTTCCTTTGGTATAGACATGCCCTAAGCCAACTTAATATAGCATCCCTAATACCATGATCCTCTATTTTTTTAATCAGTCTTTCATGTGGCACTGTATCAAAAGCTTTGCTGAAGTCAAGGTACACAACATCACAAACCTTACAATTATGCTAGAATAAAATGTAAATTTGTACATTCCATGTTAAATTTGTTAAACATAAATGGCCATTTGTAAAACCATGTTGTGAATCATTTATTTATTTATGTTTTTCAAGATTAAGACGAATGGTATTTGCAATTATCGATTCAAGTAACTTTCCCACAATAGACGTTAAGCTAATTGGCCGATAGTTTGACGCAAGTAATTTATCTCCTTTCTTGAAAATTGGAACCCACATTAGCGACCTTCCACGACTCTTGCACTCTACCTGACTTTAATGATTCATTAAATATAGTAGACAGTGGCTTGCAAAGCTCCTCTTTGCATTCTTTAAGCACCCTGGCAAACACTTCGTCTGGCCCTGGGGATTTGTTTGGCATGAGTTTCACTATTTATTTAATAACATCCTTCTTGATAACTGCTAAACTAGTCAACCTGTCCTCTTCCCCACCCACATACACTTATTCAGCTAAAGGCATAATGTTAAGTTCCTCTTTAGTAAATACAAAGATAAAATATTTATTTTATCTATTGCAGGAGCTAAAGACCCTCGGGTCTTCTTATAGATTAGCATTGAATCTCAGAAAGGTTACGGGATTTAGTTTTAGGTTCGAGGATAATATCAATAATATCCGAGACGTTAACTGGGGATAGATGCGGAGACTCGGGATAGCTGTCTGTGAGGTAGTCACTGACATTTGCTTGGGATGCTGGGATCTTATTTGCAAGGAATGTGAGAATGGATGAACGGAAACTATTGAATTTAGTAACCATGTCAGCAGCTGATAATATTCCACTATTTTCAGATAGGTATATTGGTTTTTTATTCAGGTTTTGCTTTGACCCTAATACAGTATCTCGGAAATATTATTACATATTTTCTTCACGTTACCTTTTATTTAGTTAAAGTGGTTTTTATAGCAGGCTGTCATGGTTTTTTATTATCTTAGCAGTATTCCTCGCTGCTTTCTTAGTCAATTTTCTGGGAATGACCCCTAGCCTGATTTCCTCTGAAATTCATGTTTTTTTATTAATTGAGGTAAGTGTCCTTTTAGTGAGCCATGGTCCTTCTAGTTGAGACTTGATTTGCAAGTAAAGGACAGAAGGTATTATAAAGGCTAACAGTTTTCTTAAGAAAAAGGACCTGCCCGAAATGCTATGCGTGTTAGTGGCTTTACAAGAATGTAAAAACATCAGTGATATGTACTCTGATAAACCCAATGTACCTTGTTGTAAATAAATAAATAAATAAATAAATGTCTGCACACCTAGGTTAATGTTAGTCATATTTCCGAATTCCGTTTCCCATTTTATGTTGCCAGCAGCAGCTACAAAAGTTACTTATGGAGCCAACTTATGGAGTAACGTAACTTACGTAACTTATGGAGTTACTATGCAGTTCAAAGCTTATTTTCTTTGTTACATCATAAAATTAAAAAAACAAAAATTAAAGGTTTCATAATAAAATAAAATAAAAATTAAAATTAAAGGAGGAAGCATCCTGGGTGCACAACTTGGAGGCGAAACATGACACAAGTCTCATAAATGATCACTGCCCAAGGTGCCAAGGTGAGGTGCATAGCTGCATCTCACTCACCAATAGTTGGGAGTCACTGTCAGGTAACTCCCGAGGCCTGCTGTGGGAACCACAGGGCTGTGAGTGAATGAGTGTGTGATATGTCAGCTGTGGACCGAAGGCCAGGGACCAGCCTAGAGTAGCGTGCATGATAAGGTTCATTGCCTGCCTGTAATGATGATGATAATAATAATAATAATATTGAAAAGAATGTGTGCACAGGGAACCTAAGAAAATTGTTCAATTGTAGGGACAGAGGTCCCTACAATAATATGGGCCTGACTGATAATGCTTTACTTTGTTTTGGCTGGCTCTCTCTAATATATTGTCTTCACATTTAACACTTGCCATACACTCTACGTCTGTATGACAAGTGTTAAACTTGACATACACTGCATCATACAAGTATGTACTGTACGTACCACACAGGGGCCATACATGATGTAAGGTTTCCACGAAGATTTACCTGAGGGGCCACTAACACTAATGGCCTCGACGAGGACAGGGCACTGGTGGCGTGTCAAATGTCCCCCCCCCTCCCATTTGTTCTGATGATTTCTTCAAGCTGGATTTTAAAGTTCAGCAGAGTTTCAGCAATTATGGCTTCTGCGGGTAGGCAGTTCCATGAGTTTATAACCCTGTGGGTGAAAAGACATCTCCAGTTCTCAGTCCTACATTGTGAGTTTGAAACCGTTCCTCCTTGTTTCTATAAGATCTGATTTTTTGAAGAGGTCGTCTCGATCAACATCCTCCAAATTGTTCAGTATTTTAAAAGTTTCGATGAGATCCGCCTTGTCATGCCTGGTTGGTAGTGTTCTTAGCCTTGTGACCCTCGACCGTTCCTGGTATGAGAGTTGACTTAATTTTGAAATGATTGTTGTTGCCCAGTGTTGCACTTTCTCCAGAGCAGCTGTGATTTTATCATCTTCAGTTGTGTGAAGATGAGATCTCCATGCCTGGAAAAAATAATCCAAATGGGGGTACACCAGAGATTTATGTAATTGGATAACTACGGTAAATTATTTTCCTTTAAGTTAAAGGTTGTTTATTATTCTTGAGGTTTGGTTAGCCTTTTTTACCGAAGCTCCCACCTGTTGTGCAACTTTCAGCGAATAATGAATTATGACTCAAAGGTCCCTTTCTTCATCATTCAGCTGCAAGGTAATGCTTTTAATTTAATAATTGTGATGTGGATTGTTCTGCCTCATATGTAAGGTCATGCATTTTCGATATTAAAGAGCATTTGCCTGTTTTCTGACCATTTGTAGAATTCATGTTAAAAAAAATTATATTCAAATTGTTATTCAAAAGAATGTGTACAAAGAACAAGAGTAATGTACAATTATGGAGACAAGTTACACATACTAATGAAGCCACTATTATCCAAAGCATTTCGGGCAAAACTTAAACTGTGAAAGGCATAGACTACTACATTATGGAGTTTGTAGTTCTAGTAACAGTATAGTAGTTTATATACATTAACAATAGAACGGAAATACTAAGGAGTAATTTAAAATAAGCAACTGTAACATAAATTATACTTTATTACTCTGTTATGGTAAGTTTATTGGTGCCAACCCTTAAAAATAAACAAGGATAGAAAAAGGGCATGAGTAAACACTTTATAAATTAAATGCAGTACTGTAATTAGATGACAATGAAGAAAGGAAATATTTATAGATAAAATTAACACAAAAATAACTTATTACAAGGAAAATGTAAGAAAAATTTACCTGAATATACCTGAGAGCCATTAATACTAGTGGCCTCGACAAAGACAGGAAGCTGGCAGCTTCTCAAAGGTTCCCCCCTATTTGCCTTGATGATCTTTCCCAGCTGTATTTTAAAACCCAGCAATTTTTTGGCGTTTACGACTTTGGCGGGTAGGCGGTTCAACGGGTTTACAACCCTTTTAGGAAAAAAGCATCTCCTGTTTTCTGTCCTACATTGTGGTGTGTTGAACTTGAACCCGTTGCTCCTCGTTTGTGTTACATCTGATCTTTTGAAAAAATTGTCCAGATCGACATCCTCCAACTTGTTCAGTATTTTAAAGGTTTCGATGAGATCCGCCCTGTCATGCCTGGTTTGCAGTGTTGATAGCCCTGTGGTCCTCAACTGTTCCGAATACAACATTTGACTAAGCCCTGGGATGATTTTTGTTGCTCGGTGTTGCACCTTCTCCAGAGCAGCTATGTCTTGCTGAAGATAAGGTATCCATGCCTGGATGCAATAATCCAGGTGGGGGCACACCAGACTCATACAGTTGGATGACTGCCTACTTTTCCTTATTTTTTTTTTTATGCCCCACATGCATGGTCCTGCATTTGTCGATTTTAAAAAGCATTTGCCAGTCATCTGACCATTTATGGAGTTCATGTAAGGAGTTCCTTCTCTTTGTAAGGTCTCAATATCACTTTCCTTTCCCACTTTATCATAGATCTTAGTGTCATCTGCAAATTTGATGATGTAGTTTGTAATATTTTCATTTATGTCATTGATGTACTGTATATAACAAAAAGGATGGGCCACGAAATGGACCCCCTCCCCCCTGTGGCACCCCACTTAGCACATTTTCCCAGTCTAGATTCATTCCCATTGTGCATGACACTGTTTTCTATGTTTTAACCATTGTTTTATCCATTCCAGTATTCTCCCATTTATTCCATGTCCCTGTAATTCCCTTGCCAGTCTTTCATGTGGTACCCTGTCAAAAGCTTTAGCAAAGTCTATGTAAGCTACATCTACCGAAAGTCCTTTGTCAGAATAGCCAGTTACCGTTTCCAGAAATGTGAGCAGGTTTGTCAGTGGTGAAAAGAGAGTACCCAAGAGAGGTCATCACTGCCAGATGTTATAATGAAAGGGGACTCCCCTTTCAAATACTAACAGCTCTCCTCCTTCCCATATCCTCACAGTTTTCCATGCACCATCAAGAGTCATCAATAAAGGTAAGCAATAACTTGTACATACTTTAGTACTAAAGATTTGGGTGAATTAGGTATAAAATTTACTTTGAAGTTAATAATTTTAGGTGTGTAAAGGATTAATTCAATTTACATTATTTCTTATGGGAAAATTAGTTTCGGCTTATGAACCGTCTCTGGGAATGGATTAAATTCTTAAGCCGAGGTACCACTGTATATTGTCTAGGGTTTGGATGGCATACATAAAAAAGCTGTCCAGATCTTCCACTTTTCATATTGTTTAAAGGGGGTGCTAAACATAGTCATTCATACTGGCCTTTTAGGATTTCACTAATTTCTTTGTTGTCCTCTGTATACAAACTTTTAGTTGTAAATATAGTTACAATACTGGAGAATATTTTTTATTTTGATTTAGCAAGTGAAAAATATTTTGGATTTTTCTTTATCTCTTATATCTTCTTTTCCAGTTTCATTTCCTCAGACTGGTATGATTGCTTCAGTGTCTGTTCTGTTTCGTCAATCTCCCTATTTAGACTTCTGTTTCTTTGTTGTAAGTCATGTTTACTTAAGCATTTCCATTACCTTTTTCTCCTTTCATAAAATTATCCGTATTCTTTCTAGTGGTCCTCTTTCCACCCCTCCACAAAGGCAAATGCTTTAAACAGATCTTGTATGCTTCAGCTGTCAGTTGGGCTATTCTGTGTGCGAGTTTCGTTGATTAGAACTGTTTCCCATTGGATGTTTGCACGTTCTATATTTACTTTTTTCCAGGACAATCTTCTTATTGTTAAAAATTTAATTCATTGAATACCACTTCTTGCTCGATAATCTTCCTGGATCTATTACATTTATACATTTATTTATTTATATATATATATATATATATATATATATATATATATATATATATATATATATATATATATATTATTTATATATTTATTTATTGCCTCACCCTGAACCCTTCTAAATGTGAAATAATATGTTCCAACCAGGGCATCGTAGAGAGAATAGAGGGTCTTCTGCCAAATATCCATAAAACTAAACCTGAAGACAGCACACTCCTAGGAGCTCCCCTGGGGTTGAAAGCCATCGATGAGGTCCTTGATAAGAAAATCGCCGACCTTAAGAGGATGGATGGGAGGATTGAGGATATTGATGCTCATGATGCACTCTACCTCATCACCAGATGTCTGTCCCTCCCCAGGTTAACCTACTTTCTGAGGTGTTCACCATCTTACAGTAGCCAAAAACTAAGTGAGTATGACCGGTTACTGAAATCAATGCTAGAAAAAGCCCTTAACCTCTCTCTCGATGACCTACAGTGGAAACAAGCCTCTCTTCCCGTAAGACTTGGGGGCCTCGGAGTTCGAACAGCAACGCAAATCGCTGTTCCAGCCTTCCTGTCCTCCTTATCAGCATCCGACGACCTTGTGAAGGAAATTCTACCTGCCCACTTACATCAGCTGGCAGGTGTACATGATCCCAATTTTACACGCTGTGCCACAGAGTGGGCCTCTCGTGCAGGCCAATCACCTCAACCACCATCCCCAAAATCCCACAAGCAATCCAGCTGGGATGGTCCCATTGTAGACCAAGTTGCTGCAGAGTGCCTGGGTGCTGCAACAACACAACACGACATTGCTCGCCTCACAGCAGTAGCAGCACCACATGCAGGGGATTTCCTGTTAGCAACCCCAATGTCGGCAACTGGCACGCGTCTCACACCACACGCCCTCCGAATTGCTGTGGCCCTCCGCCTTGCTGCCCCAATCCACACCAGATATAGGTGTATTTGCGGCGAGGTGGTGGCTGACAGGTACGGTCACCATGGCCTACTCTGCCAAAGCACAGGGGGATGGCACTCGAGGCACAGTGAAGTTAACGACATCATCAAGAGGAGCCTCACTACAGCTGGATGCCCAGCTGAAAGAGAGCCCCGTTACCTAACGCCCCGTAACTCTGATGCTCTTATTGGTCGCCCGGATGGTATCACAGTGAACCCCTGGAAGAATGGCAAGCAGTTGGTATGGGACTACACGTGCGTATCAACCCTGGCTAACACCTACATTAACCTCAGTGTTGCACAACCAGGTGGCGCTGCCACCCACAGGGAAGCAGCCAAATCCCGTAAGTATAGAGAACTGGATCACCACTACAATTTTGTCCCCATTGCTACTGAGACGCTCGGCGCCTGGGGTAAAAGTGCTACCAGTTTTTTGAAGGAACTGGGTTCTAGGCTCATTGAAACAACAAGGGACCCGAGAGCTGCAAGCTTTCTTTTCCAGCGCCTCAGTGTGGCGATACAGAGGGGAAATGCGCACTGCATCCAGGGTTCCTGCCCGCCATCTGAGGAGCTGGAGGAACTCGACAACCTATGACAACCATCTTTGTAACCCATATGTAACTCCTTTTTTGTAACAAAGTTCAAATAAAGTAAATATATATGTATATATATATATACATATATATAT
>NC_091194.1:2996743-3076743 GCF_040958095.1 Procambarus clarkii | reverse complement strand
AGGCCCACATATCCACCACAGCCCGGTTGGTCCAGCACTCCTTGGAGGAAAGAGTTTAGTTTCCTCTTGAAGATGTCGAACAGTTGTTCCGGCAACATTTCTCATGGTCGCTGGGAGGGTGTTGAACAACTGCGGATCTCTGATGTTTATACAGTGTTCTCTGATTGTGCCTATGGCACCCCTGCTCTTCACTGGTTCTATTCTACATTTCTTCCATATCGTTCACTCTAGTATGTTGTTATTTTACTGTGTAGATTTGGTACTTGGCCCTCCAGTATCCTCTACGAGTGTATTACTGTATTTGATATCTCTCGTCGTCTTTGTCTAGGGAGTACATTTGGAGGTCTTTGAGACGATCCCAATAATTTTTTGGAAAAGTTGGTTGTGAGAATTTGTCACAATGTCAGTAGTGTAGTTCTGACCTGTGGTTGATTATAACAATTATAGCAGGAAATCAACCTAGAAATTATGTTATTGTTACAACAGATAACCTGGAGGTAACATCCTCTAGGTTAGTTGTTTCTTGCTACAGTTGGCGAGTGTGGTGAAAGTTTTATCAACTTCATTCATTTGGCTTCCCACCCTAACTCCTTCCTCGTCCGAGATCTTTCTCGCAATGACTTTTGTAATTTCAACGTTGTCCAGCTAATATCTGGTAATGTTATCATTACTTAGGTTGAGAACCCTACATATTTCAGTATTAAACTGCATTTGTCAAGTTGTTGTTCATTTTAATCAAGAGTAAGTACTGTAGATATATTTTAGGGATTTTGTGTCTTCCTCTAAATTCATTTTTCCCCATTTTGTATTGTCTACAAATTTGTAAATGTTGCTGTTTAATCCTGAATCCAAATTGTTTGTACATACTGTATATTGTATAGTAAACAAGTCCCAAGATAAGCTCCCTGTTTACAACTGTCTCCCACACAGGTTCACTGCTAATTGTTTTCTTTCTTTTATATATGTACAAATACATACACACACACCCACCACAAACATTGAATGGGAACACAACCCTGTTTACTGGTCGAGGGACAATGAAATCTATGCTATGATCATTCACTATGTACATAAATCGTTTATACCTTGCGACGTCAACAAGGCAAATACAATTACACAGCTTTGGCAATATGTCCTTCACACCCAGAGTAAACATACTAATTAACAGTTCCATTGACCAAACTTTCCTTCCTTGCTACTTCCTCAAACTTCTCATTATCTAATTCCAGTAACATATTTTGTAACTTTTCAGCACAGTAACTCCTTAAAACAGCTTAAGTAATATCTTCACATTTGTTTCTAAGTGAATGCTAAGTTTGTTTTTGTACAATGTTCTTTTGTTTCCACAGTTATTGTCACGAGAGCATAATTGTCCGTCATGTGTTAGGAACACTTGTTCTTGTTGTCCTGTACGAGAGGTAAAGGAAAACAATGATTTAACAACAGTATTATTATATTCTTCCAGTTATATGGATTATACAGATACAAATGCTGAGTTTTTATTGTTAAACAGCACATTGAAGCAGTATGTTCCATAGAGGCAAACAAGTGATTTCTTTCACCCATATAAACACCATGACAACTTCATACAAAGATGAAATATACCATGGCTATCTTCAATGGACCATCATACCTTACATCCATGTCCAAAATTATACAAAAAATCTTTACTACTTGTTGACTTCCCCAAAATGGGCGACGGGCAATTCTTGTGACTGGGCATACTTGACATATTTCAAATTAGCATTCACATAATTCTTAGCGAGAAAATCACAGATGACACTACCGTCTCCACACACACACACACACACACACACACACACACATAAATGATCATTGACCCCTAATGAGAAGCAATGCATTTGCTCATCAATAATCACATATACACGACACTGAAGACCAAGAACTATGGTGACGGTAGAGATATGATCACATCAGCCTGGCCTCCTACAAATGGTTTGTCATGGCATCAGCAATACCAAAACCTAAAACATTGAGCTAGTTTAATAACTGTGTAATATGAAAGTGTAAAATTATTAAAACCAGTCTTCTTCAGGTATATTACTGCTGATGGCAATGCAAAATGAGTGGTGATTACACTGGTGATGGTGCAAGATGAGTGGTGGTGATGACACTGGTGATGGTGCTACTGAAAAAGTAGCAGCAAATTTTATTTTGCTGCAAAGGAGAATAAATAAATAGAACAAAACAGAAATAAGGAAAAAAGAAAAGCAAAAATGTTATACTGTAGCAAGGAGGTAGCAAAGGATGCTATACTGCAGCAAGAGGTAATCTTGCTGTGTCACTAAGCAGTTTCCAGCACACTGCAAGCCTTTGTCATTAATAATATAAGAGGCTGCACCGTGTGCTTGATAAAACACATATCAAAGAGAGCTTTTCGTATCTACAATAGTAATAGTTGACAACTTCATAGAGTACATACAAGTAATGATATTTGCTGCAAACTTCATCAACACCAGTGTGAAGGAAGGCATTACAACTAACTTTGTTTATTGTTTGCCTTGTACTTGTGTCTGTGGCCCAGGACACTACATCTAACAGCTCATCAACAAGATTTCAAATTGTTTACCTACAAAACTGGACAGAATAAAATGGCTTCAGCAATGGAATATGACGACTCATAATTTACCATTATTCCTCCCTGACTGCTGGTTTCCCATATGTGGTTTCTAAAAGCTTTATATAGATGACTTTTCACTACAATCAGAAAATGTGAGCAAGAATATGACCATCTGTAGGAAAGTCCAATTAGCTGAAGTGACCACTAGGAAAACATTCAGGACGATCTTAAGAGAATATCAGATGTGACTATAGAACACTGATAAATTAACGAGGAAAATGTCTTCATAGGAAAAATTATTCTTAAAAGGAGTAAAAATGAAGGGGATGATGGGTGGCAGACGATGTGATGGGATTAGTGAGTACAAGTAATTGAATGAAATAAAAAGTCAAGGGGATTTATAAGGGGAGAATTAAGGTAAAGAAGTATGTAGTTTATAGTCACTTATAACATCACATGTTCTGTTGAACAGCTACAGGCATAAGAAAAATAATATAGGAAGGCTTTAACCCTTCCACATAACATTGATATACTTCTGAAAGGAACTTTGGACTTTTGCTACAAGAGCGTCCCTGTAACAAGTCCGTCCTAACAAAAGCCCTGGGGGACGAGATCGTGGTGTAGCACAAGTATGGTGATGAATTGTTGCCATCACTAAGACTGTCATTCCATGCTTGTCTTTCAGTTAACATTTTCACTTAACATGCACATTCAACTCTTCTGACTGTACATGTTACCAACCATGTTCAAAAGCCTGTCAAAATGAGAGGGCGACACTTGCTCAAGCTGTGGTCTTTATCTTGCCCCCATAACTTTAGTGACAGGAACACTGCAGTCATCACTACCACTCAATTTTCAGTTAACCTTTGATTATACACTAAAACTTTGGCTTCTTCACCTACTAGTGCATAGTTCTTACAACTCATAATTAAATTTGCCCCTTTCTCTTCTATTAATGGTCACAAGGAAACCATAGTTTGCAATCACTAATATACTGGTCATTTGCTATGTTTTCAATGTTTTGCCAGTGAAAAACAACATCAGCATGTGGTGAGCATGATGCCATCTCAATGCTCAATATGGCCCCTAGTCCACCGATCCCTTTATTAAGGAATATCTGTGTCGTTTGTGTTTCATCTCTGCTATTTTTCTGGCCCTGCCTGTTTGGCACTTCTGAGAATTTCCATTTAATAAAATCTTCTATCTGGCTTTGCCAAACTCTTTTTATTTGTTTAGCTTTAAATTATTTACTCCTCCTCTACTTTATCTCGGTCAAATTCCATCACCAATGAGAATCATCTCTGTTGGGCATTAAGCAAATAAAATATTTTAGTTATGGTACCTATGTAAAATAATATTAAAATTATATAGCTATGCCATTGGGTGCCAGTTTGATACCAACACAGGGATGCAAAAAAAATACCCCCTTTTGCACTGGTCATGACTTGCTTCCACCAAACTACATCTAAACTAGTGTCGTCCCAAAGTATGTAAACATTAGTACTTCCCAAAGGCGACTAAATACACACAAAAAAATTAATTGGTCATTTGGCGAATAAAGAATAATTTACCAGAGCAGAAAAGTCCATTCACTTTTTGGTTGATGGAGCAATTGAGCTGGTGAACTCTTATTATTTTTTAAGTAATGATCACAGAACAAATGTGACAATCGGTCCGTTTGACTTCATGCGACATTTCAATAGGCTTCCTTATCTTTATTATAAATAGTGAAATGAAACCAACTGATTAGTTACAAGAGCCAAAAATGACTGTTCTCATCACAATGACAGGCTAGGCCTTAGAAAGGTCCCAGAGAATAGGGCAGCTTCAATTCACACTTGGCAAGCAGTCGTTTGAAGTAACCTCCAAATTTCCCTTACCACCACCATCACCACCACCACAGCATTCTTCCATCTCAGAATGACAGCAAAAATGTTCCTCTGTGTCAGAGAGGAGACAAATTTCACTGGCAGTAATCACCTAAAAATGTTTAGGACCGAGTATATTTTTATTGCACAATCTCCTTTCTACATTAAGCCGTGTCTATTATGATCAAAGTGCTTAAAATAATTTATCTGTAAAGTCCTGCCCCACACATGCATAAGAGGTTGTCCAAAATTACAATGGCTTTGGCAAACCATCTTCCAGCACACCAGATGTGTGCACAGCAAAATATATAAGCACATTCATCTGGCCAAGTTCCATGCCTTTTACTGTATTTTTGAAGGCTCACCTTAACACAGGCATCACAGTAAAAAAATTGGCCAGATGGAATCACGAGAGATTTTCCGACAAAAATGCAAGCACATGACTGAACTGCCCATCTTTTAGGCAGGAACTTGATTCAACTTGAGATAGAGTGCTTGCAGTGGTGATGAGGTAATGGAGAAGTGATCAGTGCTTGTGGGGATTGGCTGGGGTCCCTCCTATTGGTGGCGGTGCCTGAGGGTTGAGGATACTCTCATTAGACTGCGACTGTGATGCCGGCAGCAGCACCGCAATGGCTTCTCTCTCCGGTGAGCACTGAACCACCGCCAGTCACTTCCCACGTCCAGCCTTCTTCTTCTTTCTTTTGAAGAAGCAGCAGCATCTGCAAACATGCAAAGGTTTCAAGTTTTACATCAACTGTTCAAACTTTAAGAGCACAGATCAGAATTAATTCTCAACGCCCATAAACATATTTAGGTCAAAAACACTTTGAAAATACAGAAATAAACTCTTAAAAATTACATAATGCATGTGGAAGATTACTCTTGCAGCCACTATATTCTTGGCATTTAATACCATATATCCTTGCATGTAAAAGTCAGCTCCCTAATTTGGGCAAAAGCTGAAATTTTCCATATACCTTGTGTAAAAGTCTACCCTAGGATTGCAAGTATAACATGTCAACATTTATGGGTCAAAGTATGATCCTGTACATTCCCCATACCTCCCGTCGGACACTCGACTAACACAGGACAGCAGAAAATAACATGATGTTTAACCCTTCAATTGCGCATCGCATCATATGATGCTTTGACCGACTTGCAGTAAATTGCTCATCGCATCATGTGATGTTTTGGAGTACTACGCAAGATTTAAACGGCCCGCGGATACACAGAGTTCACCACACCTTCATCAGGGCTCTTGTAAACAGACGCCATTTTTTAAAAAATCGTGGGCCAAATTCCCGGGTGTTAGGGGCCTCAGTATTGAGTGAGCTACCAAGCCTGACGCACACAGCATGAGCTCTCAGCACTTCTGTTCAGCTTGTGACCACAGCATCGCCTAAAAATGCCATAATATACTTTTTCATGCTATTATGTAGCGATGATATTATTACAGAAGACCCCTGACTGTGATAAAACTGACCAGGGTTCTGATAATAGCAGGATTGTGGTGATATTTAGCGCTGTGCTCCATGGAGGGAGGAGTAATGCTGTGGGAGGGAGGGTGGTGGCGTTGTCTTCTGACTATTTGTGGCCACCTTTTATTGACTGCACTCACCATACCAGCTTAGTGGTTCGCTATGGTGAACACAAATGTAGATACTTATATACAACGTGTGTATAGAGGGTATAAACAGCACGAGGAGTAGGTTGGGAGCCGCCATTTTGGTGAGGACGGTGGCGTCGTCTGCACGATTTATCAGGTTTACTGGTTACCACGATGGTCTTTGGGCACCATCGTGGTGCCCAAAGGGGGGGGGGGGGTGTAAGGGTCTGCCTCGTGGTCCCCAGTAGGCTAGAACTTCATTTGAATTGACTGATGCCATGGTCTAATACATACATATTAGCCCGGTATAGCTCTGGGCAGTCGAAGGGGCTCTCCACAGAATATATGTTAGAAAATTGAATATAATGTGAAAGGCTAATAGTAAAGCATGGGTGACAAAGCAATTTTTTATTAAGTAAATGAAGTGTTTTGCCCTGCCATCAAAAAATATCTGCAGGAGAGTAGGGTATTGGGCAGAGTTGGAGAACAGTCCGGTCATCGCTTGTGTGACGTGTGGCGGTCTTCCACAGTAACGAGAAGTGCATTTGTATCTCATACATGCTATAGCAGTGCTCAATCCCTGTGTTAGTTAGGGATAGACAGTTTTAAAACTAAGGTTATTTATGGAACCATGTGTGTAGATGGTGTTTTTTGTTTTGATTCATTCACTCTTTCTGTAATACGTGGTCTTACCACATCAACTTAATCCATTTGTAGCATTTGTAAAGTGTTAAAGTGTCAGAACCTTGCATTGTTAATACACATATCACCTTTGTAATTACCAAGGAAGGGTAATGGATGGTGGCACCCTTACGTCCCAGTTGGTGTGGCTCCTATACACTACTCACTAATATTTATGTTTGCTGAGAAGGCTCCCTCTGTCTCAACAACCCCCATATTTAGTCAGTGTAAAATAATCCTGTGTTGTTCCATAAAACCCCATTGTGAAATTGTACCCCAAGGTGTATTTCTTATCCCATATAGAATAAGAGTTCTTGCTTCGACTTGTGCTTTTGTCAAATATATCTAGATACCCCTCCCATTGTTTATAAGGAAGTAAGAACAGGTTTGTTAGTTGCACTCTAGGGTACGGCTTCCTATCATGTGCCTTGCATAACACATTGGGTAAAAGTGGCTAGGTGATGGGGTATAAAGAACTGGATCTCACTCCCCCCATAGTCACTGAGGAGCGAGATCTAGTGTGCTAATCAACTGGTTAGCACACTGTCAATCCCAGTCCAGAGCCTCACTTGCTGAAGTCTGTAACTACTTCTATGCACAGCTCCAACTTGAATCTTTCCAAGCAAGTAAACACAATATTCCCAGAGAAGATATCTTGGTTGGATATCAGTCTTCACAATCTAAGGAACAGAATCTTAAAATATATAATTATAGACAAAGCAAGTAAACAAGACAATGTAACTGGAAGCACGTGTTAAGAAATTTCCTAGGGTACGGCCCCCAACACAAGACAATATCCTAGGGATAACCAAGTATTTAACTGGAAGGTCAGATGTGGTACCAAGATAATAAATTGGCAACACGCCGGGCAAGAGACACGTGATGCCTTCTAGAAACTATCAGGATGGTGACTGCAGGAGTAGGTTAATGGTGGCTATGCTATTTCAGACCCCTGTTCAATGATTCACTGTTGCCATACATGGCGTGGAGGAACTTTAATTTTTCTCATTTTTGTGGCAGTACACTTCAGCAAAGGGTTGATCACGGATCCCCAAATACAGTACTCTCTGCCCCTTCAGTGAATCTGTTCTCAGCGAGTTGAGACGGTCACCTGGAGCTTGACATATTTAGAATGCCAGAAAACATAAAAACAAGGAAGCTATTGAGGAGGCTTGCTCACAAACATAACAAAACGAGTTAATCTATTTGAAATGTTTGTAATATAATGAGTGTCGAGCAATATGATATGCTGGCATACATTTTAATTCTAGACAGCTCTTAAACTAAACATAAAAACTTGTGTAACTATTATTGCTGCTTAATTAATGCAATTCATAAAACTGATGAAAAGAGGAATCTTACTTGGTTTCATCTGAGGTGTCTCCTTCTTGATGGACAGTGATAGGTGTGTTGGAGTGGCCAGCTAAAGGATCATCTGGACCAAGTTCACCATTAGTAGAGCTCACAACCTGCAGAAATCATTCATGTTAGAATTCTACCAAGTTGCTCTAATGTTCAATTTAAAATTTTATAAATGCAAAATAAATCACATGCCATGACACTTTTCTAAATGTGGCTGTTAAAAATAATAGTAAGTTAATTCACTCGCACATGCAAAGGCAACAGTAATGAAGGTTAGCAAGCCGTTCCACAGTGTTAAGTAACATTAACCAGTCAAAATTATACAGGTGAGGTTAATACAGCTACTGTACTTATATGACCATTACTAGACAACCATTGATTTACACCATAAAAACCCAGAACCAATCACAAGTATTTGGAGTTTTCACAAATAGCAAAACCGTTTGAATTACTAGACTAATGTCAAATACACAACTGACATTAGGCTTTTTAACCAGTCAGTAATAAACTTTAAACAAAAGTGAAATGCACAGTTAACCCCAAGTTCTCAACATTTTATACCATAGTACCCTAATTACAATTTCTAAGCCTATACATTACACAACAGAAATACAACTAAACCTATACATTCCATACTATAGAAATATTATTAAAGCTATACATACTACACCATGGATACAATACTGTACTACACAACCCATACATACCATATCATGGAATTAATATTGAACTAGACAACCTATACATTCTACACCATGGAGACGACACCCTTCTCGCTTCTTAATCCAATTGGACCTATTAAAAATATCTATGCAAGTTCAAACTTCAATTAGCTTGTGGTTGGAGTATGTAGTATCTGAGATAGAAATGTCCCTGATTATTTCTCCAATGCCTGAAGATCAGGTTGAGAGTATATTCATTCTAGTTCATTTTCCTCTGCTACTTATGCAAAAATTAGTCAAAATCTCAATAGTTCTCTGACCTGTGGTTGGTTGTTTCCAGGTTGATATCCTGCTCCAAGAACAAATCTACAAGGGCCGTGATGAGGGTTTGAACCTACGCACAGGGATGTTCCCAAATGCGCCTTGGTCAACTGTACCACGACACGGTCAAAAGAATTGTAACCTAGAGTGCTACTGCTCTCACTTAGGATCCCAAAGCTTCTCAGAATCCCAATCGAGGTTTCAGACAATTACCCCATGCACCCGGGCTGTCAACCAGATGTTCTACTTCAACAATAAGTGTATACACACACACACACACATTATTTACCAGTAAATACACTGGTAAGTACAGTATCAGTAACATGATATATATCACGTTATTGTGATTTCTGTGTGTATCCTGCTCTAATGTTACTGTTTGATAGCCTCCATCTTAAACTGGGTAGATTCCACTCTCCATGGAATATAATATCTGGTACTGGGTTTGCTAAATTATCAAGCTATTCTCTATTTTGTGTATCTGCTGTGTGAATTACAGATGATTCAGAGGTTGTAAGAAGGGTAGGGAATCACTCAACTATCTCTACCATGAAAGTGGATGAGCAGATCCCAGATGTGATTGAACTACACCTCAACCAGACTCCAAAACCCTCAAGTCACTTCTGGGCCTAAACAATGGGGAGTGGAGCAGGTGATTGGGCAGGAGAGAGAATAGATGCTGTGCAAACCACACCAGCAAGGCTAGGAGATGGAGACAGACTGATCATCAGTGTGAAGCATGGCCAACAAGCATCCTTCAATCTCATAGCAATTGCAGGCTCAGTGGATGGACCAATCAATCATGATCTGTTCCAGAGACCCCAGGGGCTTATCAGGGCCTGAAGGATGATCCAAATGGAATGACCAAGCACTAGGAAAACTCACCAAAAACATTGATGCCAAACACAGCTGTGAAGGGCACCAGCACATCATACGGGACAAGCACGCAAACCCTAGTGCACCCACAGGAAAAAACCCAAATCCTCCCAACCACAGAACTTCACAGAGGACTCAGACTACCCACTGCAATAAAGCATCTTATACAGTACTACAGCCTCTTAGGGGGAAGCTCCTGAACTCACTGATAAGTCACTATAGAGCAGGGGCAATGCTGAACAAGTACCTAGGGAAGGGGTACCCTAGGCATGTACATCCTGAGGTGAAGAAAATACCAAATCCATGCAACAAGTGAAGCTTGAAAAGCATACTTGTGAAGCAAACCAGTCAGGAATGACATGCAAGTAAATGACCCTCACAGGACAGGCTACACTTGAAAAGAAATGGAATTCACTATATCCAATGACTTGGGGAGGTCTGAATGCACAGGCAATCAGTGACAGAACTGAGGCAAAAAAATGACTAATAGCCGGAAAGGCTATTTAATCAGAGGGCGCTAAATATCACCAAGAATGCCAATACGAGAACAAAAACGCATAAGGCAAACGATATCAAAAGTATCCAATTCACCTAGAATTCTATCAAGGGACAAGTGACCGCGAGAGACGGTCGGAAAGCAAGACACACGCTCGTCCTGGAAGTCAGGACATTCAACAAGGATATGCACAACTGTAAGAGGGACAACGCAATTCGGACAATAAGGAGCAGGGCAGCGCTCCATTAAGTGACCGTGGGTTAAGCGAGTATGACCAACCCGCAGCCGTGCCAAAGCAGTTTCCCACCGCCGGTTACGGTGGCAGGAGGAAGGCCATGGGGACACACTACGTTTGAGAGTATGCAGCTTGTTACCAACTATAGAGGACCAACAACCCTGCCAACGGGGAAGAATGAATAACAGGATAAAAGTCAGAATAAGGGATACCTTATAGGGCCTTCAAAATGCTTGCCATGGTAAACTAAATTAGTGCACGAAGGAAATGTTCATTGTGAGCTCATCCTCGTAATTTGCCCAATTTATTGTCCACACCTACAAACAATTTACAAATGATATACTGTCTGAAGGAAATTACCCATCCAACAAATAGCACAATCACTTTAATGGGTTGGCCCTTGGTAACTTCCCAGTACTTTTGCTCTTGGACCACAGACACAACCATAAAACAACCAGGGACCAGCTTCATGAAGCAGTTACGCAAGCACTTACAAACCTGTACATCTTTTTCTCAATCTTTGGCGGCTTTGTTTACAATTATTAAACAGTTAATGAACTCCGAAGCCCCATGAGGCTGTTTATAACAATAACAACAGCTTATTGGAAAGTTTTCAGGCTTGTAAACTGTTTAATAAATGTAACCCAAGCTGTCAAAGATTGAAAAAAGATGTACACATTTGTAAGTACTTGCGTAACCGCTTCGTGAATCTGGCCCCAGACCTCCAGACTTGTGCAGGTCTAACAAACACAAGATTTTGGCATGATCAAAGACACAAGAGGAGCATGGGGATCTTATATCAACCACAAAACAGTAAACTGCCCAGAAAAACTGGTAAAACCAAATTGCATATCTTGATTAAAAAGAGTAAAGGTCATAAGTGAGAGAAAAGGTAGTTTGGCCACCATCAACAAAGCCATGCAAATATCAAAGTGCACCACTGAATAGCAGATCAGGTGTTCAACCTAACTTGCCTCACTTGTGTGCCTGATGCCAAAGACTCAACTATTCCCACAACAAGAACCACTTCTGCTTTGAGAAAGAGTAAGTGTTCCTTGGGTGAGGTTGTCCCACAGGGGGCAATAATTTGTACACACACAAATCGTGTCACGTGATATATCAAAGAACAAATCAACAGGAGCCTCAATGAGGGTTCAAACCTATACGCCGAGTGTTTCCAAACATGCTCTAGTCAACTGTACCCCTTTTCTATGTCATGTTACATTTTTGTAGTTGCCATTTTCCAACTTCTTTTCCATGTCATGGTACTGTTGACTAGAGCGTGTTTGGTAATGCCCAGTGCATTGGATCAAACCCTCATCAAAGAAGGCTCCTGTGGATTTGTTCAATAATTTGTATTTTATTTTACTTTATTTTATTATGCTTTACGAATTTATTTGTGCTCCCCATCTTGCTTGCTTTTACCCAATTATTTCATCCTGACGTAGTTAATGTGTTAATTTTCCTGGTGCCTGAGATTCTTTTCCCAACCAAGGTTATCTTCTATGAAAGTTTTGAATGTCCTCCTTGCGATTTACCTCCAAGTTGCCCCAGTGTCCAAGTAGTGCTTGGGACACTCATTAAGCCACACACCCAATTATGAAAATTGATAAGTAAGTAATTATTAAAGAAAGCACCAAGCCAGGAAGGCTATGTAGCACCATCAAATGTGCAGAATAATCAGAGGGCACTAAATATCACTAAGGATGCCAATAAGAGAACAGAAACATATAAGGCGAATGATATCAAAAGTATCCGATTCACCAAGAATCACCCCTGCTGCTGGGACCTTTTTTGACCACCAAAGCTCCCACACCTGAATTACGGCCCAAGATACGTGAGCAAAGGCGCCAAAAGATTGGCCCACAGAAGTACATCAAGGATACAAGGGTAAACCACAAGCTGGCTAAAGCAGAAGATTGCAGACAACCAGGAAAACCAGAGCAAACCAGAAAACATTCTTACCTTTGTCTTCACTTTTTCCCTTGTTTTGAAGGGAAAACGAAGTGGACAAGTGGACCACACAATAAGTGAACCATATTAACCAAACACCAGCCAGAGTGGTCTATGCAAGAAGTGAACCATATTAACCAAACACCACTCGGCTGTCAGGGTGCCTGACAGCTTGGTGGGCAGCGCTTCGGGTTCGTAGTCCTGAGGTTCCGGGATCGATCCCCGGTGGAGGCAGAGACAAATGGGCAAAATGTTTCTTTCACCCTGATGCCCCTGTTACCTAGCAGTAAATAGGTACCTGGGAGTTAAGACAGCTGCTACAGGCTGCTTCCTGGGGGGTGGAGGCCTGGTCGAGGACCAGGGAACACTACGCCCCAAAATCATCTCAAGATAACCTCAAGAAGAGTGGTCCATACAACAAGTAAGCCATATTAACAAAACACCAGCCAGAGTGGTCCACCCAACAAGTGAACGATTGAGTTTCCATGATTTTCGTTCATCGATTTATGACACACATCTTCGTAAATTAATTTAAAGGCTGAAATGTGAGAAGCTAGCTACATGTGGTGAAATCTCCTTGCATACATTTTCTGTGATGAAACATGAACTGTAAACCTCACTTGGGATTCCTTCTGTGTGTCATCATAGTTCAGTGACCCATGACTTTGAAAGTTTCAGATTAATAAATTTTGTCTAAAAGTTTTTTTAATAGATTTTTATTATCCTAATTATATATCTAAACTAAATATAAAACAAAAAAATACTTTAATATTAAAGATATCTGCTATTTGAGAAATTATTTATGTTATTGGCTTTAGCCAATTATTGGAAAATTTCAAATGTCTTCAAACAAATAGTCCACGACAATCAGGTACAATCAGATGAAACGCAGAGCGCAGTTTCCATTGTCGCCACAGCAGAGTGCTGTGTTGGCCCGGCGGCACCACATTAAATTGTGGCTTGAAATTAGCTTTTAAATCAACTCTAGCACAGGTGGACTGGTCTATTCCCTGTACACACAGCACCATGTGCTTTTCGTTCGAACTCGTCGCTACAGTTCAGTGACCTACGGCCTCAAAATAATAAAATTAATAAATCATTTCTAAATTAAGTATTTTTATAGCTCATATTACCTTAATTATGTTGCTAAACTAAATATGTAACCCAAAAATATGTAATATGATGTAAATCCAATATTTGAGAGAAATTTGTTACTGGATCTGGCTTAAACTTCAGCCTATTGTAGGGTGTATAAACCTAGTTCCTTGATGTTAGCAGCCCATCCGCCTGTCCAAAAAGCCCACACCATCCGCCCAAATAGCAGCCCATCTGCCTGAACAAAACCCACCCACACCACCTGCCCAAATAGCAGCCCATCCGCCTGCCCAAAACCACCCACACTGCCTGCCCAAAACATCTCGTCCACCTACCCGCCCATCTGCTTGCCCAAATAAACCCACCCCATCCGAATAGCCACCCATCCACCTGCCAAAACCCACCCAATCCACCTGCCCAAATAGCTGCCTATCAGCCTGCCCAAACCCACCCACACCACCAGTCCAAATAGTTGCCCATCCGCCTGCCCAAACCTACCCACACTGCCTGCCCACCAGCCAGCCACCAATTCCAGATTTTCAAGCTAGTGAAGAATGGATGGAATGATTTAAGAATAGGCATAATATTAAGAACGGGAAAATTACCGGAGAATCATTAAGCAGCCAAAACCAACACAGCAGCAGCGAGCACCAGCAAAGCTGATGCAAACATCTAGAACATCATTTGTTCTAAGTGTACACTCCACACGTGTTAAATTTAAGTACATAGTGTTAAAGTGTTAAAATTAAAGATGCAGTAATTTTAGTGTACAATAGTTTTCATAAACTGTATTGTAGTACTCAACATATAGCAGAACTACCTAATCAATACAGTGCTAACTACATAATACAGCACATTTACTGTACAGGATACACAACATGAGAATTCAAGATGGACATAAATCCAACAATAAAATAAATAAAACTAACTGTTTTAGTAGAATAGTAATATATAGGTACAGTATATAGTATGATAATGCATTTTTGTTGTGTACAAGAAAAATGCGACATTGATGCAAACCCCTCCTGCAATGAATCCACCCCCCGCAAGAAACTAGAGAGTCGGTCCCATATAGTGCGCCGAATCAAGGTTGTACTGTATACAGCTTGTGGAGGGCCAACAAAGCAGCAGTAGCAAAAACCAAATCCCCTGCAAGAGGAGCCTCACCGAGCACGCCCACATCCAGAGTGCCATTCAAAATGAAGTGCCAGGAAGCTCAAGAATGCACGACAGAAGCAAAGTGCAAGCAGGCACGAAGGTCATCCACGGCTAAAATAGCCGACAGATGGGAACCCGAGCATTCTACTGCAAAGACCCACAACATGGCAAAGGGCAGGGACAAAGAGGCACGAAAAGAGGGATTCAAAAGAACCCCCCAGAACACGATAGACACCTCCTGCCACTCAAGCATGCATGGATGACAAATGGCACCAAGCCCCAAGTGAAAACAAAGGACAGCCTGCTATCCAGGACGACTCCAGAACCTTGGAACGCATTCAAAAAGGAGAGTAAGAACTGTACTTATTTAAGGAAGTCTGGTCCATAACCAAAGCATAAACCGGGTCATGCAGGAGGCCTGGATGAGGATAGGGCTGCGGAGACACTAAATCCCCAAAATCATTGCAAGGTAATCATCGTAAGGTAAGGAGGTACACACCAAGGGCCCACAACCAGGGCAGCCTCCGCCGGGGAAACCTAGGAGGAAGAAAATGAATGGAAAGGACGGATGAAACTGAAGAGCACCCCAACGAAATGAGCCCTTGAGAATGCTGCACTAAACTCAAACAGGAAAGGCTAGGGGGGGGGGGAGAAACCCATCACCCCCCTGCAACACAAGACCCTCAGCAGAAGGCACTAAAGCCCAAAAGGGGCCCATTTACTCTCTTTGAGCCCCAGGAATGAGCAAACATCCACACCCACCTCCTGCTGTTCCTTATGGGGGGGGGGGGGGTGGAAGCAAACCTTGTCCACCAGGAAAGGAAGAGAAGGGGCAGTCAGAACTAAGATTGAATTAACCAACACCCCCAAATCCTTGGCCCTAAACACCAGGCAGAGCATGCAACCAGGCACACATCCTAAAAGGCTGCAAAACCTAAAGAGCAAGCAGTCACTGTCTGAAACCTCTTAACTTTAAGAGAAGTGTGGGTGAAAAGTCATATGTGGGGATCAAGTCCCAGACAACTCAGGGTTGAAGGTGTCACTGACCCAGCAGGCAGCATGGTGGAGGCAGAACATACGAACATCGCCTGGTTGCACAGATGACGAACAACCGTCAATGCCTCAAGTAGAACAAAGCAAAATGAGAGAAACCCCCAAAAAGGGACAGAAAGAAAAGCTCAGAACCCCCTAGAACAATCAAGAGAATCATAACACCAACCAGACATGGAAGCTGAAGGCCTAACTCAACGTGTCACTTAAAGTCATGCAAACCACAATATCCTACCAGCAAAAAACACTCCCAACCCAAGGAAAGTCAGACAGTCCAAGGCTACCAGCTTACCTAAAGGGTAAAGGCTACCCCGAACAAGGAGACCCCCTAAGGAAATGTATCCCAAACACACCAGGGAAGACAACTCTGACTATGCAAGGGTACCACCCAGGGAAGGGAACCCTGAGCACATGCAGCTCCCAGCACACTAAACTCCTGACTCATGCTAAGCAATGCATACACAGTCTCAAAGATAAACACCACTTAGATAAATGGGGACTGGAGCCAGAGCGACCAAATGAATGACTAGGCATGGCTACATCAGAATAAGAACTGATGGTAGAGTAGCCGGCTGAGCCCAGTCTGCCTCCTTCCTCCCCCCAAATGAGGGAGGGAGGGATGTGTGCATTCTAGCGTGTGCTAGTTTCACAAATTTTCGATAGTTTGTTTACATTGTTGGGGGAAGTTCTTTTGGCAGTTTTGAGGCTGCAGTCTTGTTTCTAACCAAGCAGTAGTCCGTTTTGTTTTGCAGACTTTCTTGATGCCTTTGCTTGGTGATGGCAGACATAAATAACTTTTACATAAAGGTTTTCATAGTGTCAGTTCCACTGCTCCCTGCACCTCTCTAAGTGGGCCAGGTTCTGGCTCATAGTCCCTGGTATACCAATAAGAACTCCACATCTAGCAGTATGTCACTGTATCAGTGTAATACTTTCAGGGAGCCCCAAGGGGCCCCCTCCAGAAAAATACTGGGAAGATGGTATACCACGAGCATGGTTCTCAAATAAATTGCCATCCACACTTCCGTGGAAATAAACATTCCATTCACCTGGACTGTGTGGTTATCATCCTGTAACTACACTTAGGTAATTACACTTCTATAATGCAATTTTTGATAACTTGAGGATGAGCAATAGTTATCAGCACCCTTTTTATGATATGCATCACTAGATTTCTTCATCAACCTTATGTAGTAGAAAAAAATAAGTATACAGTGGTTTCATTAATAGAAAAAATAAATTCTAGAAAATAAAAATGTTTAATGATAAATTAGAAGCTATAAGCAAGCCTTAAATCAAGTCGTTATAAGGAATAATTGGCCAGAACAATTAACTACATAATTACAAGGTTTTTAACCAGTTAACCATAAAATATATAATCTATAATTATATTAATGAGTTTTGTTAAATAAAAAAATGTATCATTACTGATTGTATTGTATCCGTATAAAAGCAGCCCAGTTGGAAAAAAAAAAAAAACAGAATCAACACTATAGAGAATTTTAACAATTTCTGAGGAAAGAAAGGTAAGGCAAGGTTACATTTCATGCTCTATGGCTACTTGAAGACCAGTTACTGGAGAGGAAGCACACTTACCACAAGATCAACAACTGTCAGACTTGTCTCAAGATATCCACAGCCAAATTTCTTTTGGATGATCCAAAAAAATTGACATTTTGGAGATCAGAGCTCATCTACACTAGAGCTGACCTAATGATAAGCAGTAGCAGAAGGAAGGGATGATAAAGCCCATTGCCAGAAGTAATATTACCTGGACGGAGCCATGACGGTCTGCTGGGGTGAGGTTGCCGCCTAACATGTTGCTTGTCTGCTTGGGGGTTTCGGGCCAGGCTGCCGTACCCTTGGTGCCGCCCTGTAACATGGCCCCGTGGCCGTGTGAGATGCACACATGCAACAACAACCACCACCACAGACCTCACATACCACCTAACTATGTCATGGGCAACTCAACATACCCTAACAAAATTCAAGTTGATCTATCACATCACTACTATAGAGAAGCAACCTAACCAATCCTTGTGGTCAACTTTAATGCTGCAATTAATTAACACAATGTACTAATCAGTATAGCCTAGTATTACACATCTGAAAAGTGCATCTCAAAACAATGATTAATACTACATGCTAGCACATTCTTCCTCTAGTCTCACGTAAAGGCTAGCAACAAGTACAGTACTCCACACCTTGAAAAGTATCTCAACATTTGATATACTGTACAACTTCTACTTGGCACCTAAATTCCTTAACACAATACAACTATGTTTACAAGATGTCTTGAAATAAAATTTCTTGAAATATTACTTACACATATATAACATTTGTTTTATATAACAATTGGCTAAATGCTTTGGAAAGTTAAGAGTGAGAAAGAAGTGTAACATCGAGGCTCGAGAAGTTGGGTTTACTTCAAGACAACTCTCGTGGGTAGTGTTCCACTGTACCAGACACACTCGTGGGTAGTGTTCCACTGCAACTAGTAACCAAGCCTACTTAGTGTACAAGACATGGTTTATGTCCATTACCTGGAAATCACCTTTTCATTTATCCTAGCAATATTAAATAAACAAATACAAATCAAATATCTATAATAAATTAATAAATTATAATATTGTAAATATATTTGTTAATATTAATAAACCAGTATGCATACTGTACTCAAATTTCAACCTCATCAGTGTACGGTATCTACTTAACTAGCAAGTACAGAACTTGTCTACAATATACATTATTAAATTCATTTGATATACATTTTGCAATGAAAGTAATAAGAAAACCAAAGAAATGTGCGTGTACTCACCTATTTGTGCCTGCAGGATCGAGCATTTGCTCTTGGACCCTGCCTTTCTAGCCGTCATTGGTTTATGGCAACGAATTCTGTCCTATTTCCTGATCGTATCTACTTTTAAAGCTATGAATATAGTTTGCTTCCACAACCTGCTTCTTTAGTTCATTCCATTTTCCCACTACTCTCACTCTAGATGAGAACTTTCTAACATCGGTGTGACTCGTCTGAGTTTCAAGCTTCCACCCACATATTTACTATTTGTATTTACTATTTGTGTTTGCAGAATCATGCTATTAGTTCTTGGACCCCACCATTCTAACCAATCTATTTTTTTTCCTCTGCTATGTCTATAACATACATTTCTAACAAACACATCCCCAGAAAGTCAGTAGCAGCTGTAACTCCCCAGACACCTAATTACTACTAGGTGAACAGGTACATCAGGTGAAAAACTGCCCATTTGTTTCTGCCTCAGCCAGGAATCTAAACTGGGCCCTACTTGATCCCACAGCACTGTCCACTTAGTCACGAGGCCCTGTAATGTGTATATACTTGCCTATTATTGTCTACAATGGAGTGAGGTTTAGCTCTTTATGCCTCGCCTACTAGCCATATATCTGTTGCATTTCAATCTAACTACTCTGACTTTCAAATTCTTTGTCAAATCAGGCATTGTGAATGGAAGTGGTTTCCACAACTTCCTCTGGTAGGGCATTCCACCTAACTACCCATACAGGGTACAAGTACCTTCTTACATCCCTTCGGCTCATTTGCTTTTCCAGTTTGCACCCCATGTCTTCTTCTCCAGCTTTCTCAGTCTGAAGAGACTATCCTTGTCCACCTGATGTATTTCCCTCAGCATATGATCATATCACCTCAGTTCCTTCTGTCATCTAGAGTTGAGAGATCTAGTTCCAACGTTCATAACACGGCCCTCTTAGATCTGGTACTAATCTTGTCGCACTAATCTGTACTTTCAATTTTTACTGTTTCAAAAGATGCGTATTCCATACCGGTGATGTGTATTCCAATATTGGTTGAACAAATGTTGTTTAGATTGTTTTGAAAGAATCCAGAGTCAAGTTCCGAAATGATGTTCTTACATTTGGCTACGTCCCATATGCTGCCGATATTATCCAGTGTGTGGGCCTCCAGGGGGAGGGGGGGGTGCAGGAGAGGTGGCCTCCCCTGCGTTCTGACCATCTGCCTCAAAAGAATAGGCAGAGTCCATGGGAAAAGCAGGAAAGAAGAGGGCCCACTGGTCAGACCCGGAAGCACCGGCTGAAGGAACAGGCTCGAATGCCTCCACCACACCAGGTGGGGCACCCCCCGAAACTGCCCGTCTCGTCACAAACTAAACCCCTCAGATGCTTAGAAGCCAGGGTGCAGGGGAGGAGGAAGGAAGAGGACGAACAAAAGCAGGGGAAGGACAAGGGGGCGCGGATGAAACCAAAGTTGAGGCAACTAACGCCCAAGTCTGGGTCCCTATAACCAAAATGGGGCAGCCTCGGGCCATCCGGATGAGCAACCAACCTAGCCCACTGCAGCAACCTAAGACGTGCATGCAATGCTGAAGCCGTCTGCACCCAAATAACAATCAGTGGATTGGGTGAATTGGAGTACAAGCAAGGACCACCACTCACAGGACTCCATGTCGGTGTCGTCACTGACCCAATAGGCAGCATGACAGAGGCAGAACAGGTGATTGTCACCTTGAGATAAGGGGGACAGAACAGCCTTCAAACTCGCACAAAGCAAGATGGGATGCAACCATTGGACAACTGAGCCCCAGTGGGGGTTTCCAGGACTTTTAGATGCTCTGCTAAGGGAAGCCCAGGCAAGGTACTGCCAACTGGCACCCCAACTACCAAGCAAACTACTAATTGCTAAACCCCTGTGACGTGTACACACACGGGGAGCTAGTGGAGGACCACCAAGAGTACGTACGTACATACATTACATACATTACATACATACATACATACATACATATATATATAAGGGTCAACAACACCAAGGGACAGACCCTCCACCAGGTAGAAAACAAATAAAAGAAAAACCCTGCACGAGTACGTCGTCACCAGGCGAAACAGAGCCGGCTGCTGTATTATGGTGAAAATGAGCTGCACAATACCTTGCACCCCAACTAGTGACGAAGCTACCTCCTACCCATAGGCAAACGGTGCATGAAATACCCCAGCCAACTCCAAGGGCGGGCAATCACCGAGCAGCAAAAGACCATGGTGGAGGTAGGTCCCAAGCAACTTGTGGAAGAAAACCCCAGGCCACAAGGGCAGTACTTACAGGGCATCTAGGGAAGGGAACCCTAAGTGCATGCAGCTCGAGTACTGGTGAAATTACTCCTGGCTCGCACACCTACTATTGGACAGGACCACACCACAAGGCACAGCACTGGACAAAGTCTGGAGCCAGAGTCGCATGACTGCCAGGTCTCACATCAGTCACAGAACTGTGGTCTGGAGCTCCCCCTTCCCCCTCCTGGGGAGGGGGGAGCTGCGCAGACAGCAGCACGGTGACAATCGTGACACGTTCGTTTTTAATTTGGGGAGTTCTGTCCAATAGTTTGACTTTCAGTAGTAATTTTTAACCAGATAGGGTTTGTTTTGAGGCACCTACCTTTCTGGGTGCCTGACCTGGTCAATGGCAGACACAGAATGCTTACAATCACATGGGAGTTTCTATAGGCCATTGCTCCTCGTGCCTCTCTGAAGGAGCCAGGTTCTGGCTCCGGGGTTCTTAGGCCCCGGTAGGCCTAAGAACTCCAAAACTCCATTTGCTTGATTGATGCCACAGTCTAATACATTCATATCAGCCCAGATAGCTCCAGGGAGCCAGAGGGGCTCCTCCCTCCCCCAGAAAATCCCCTAACTGCCTACAAGTGGCCCCACAGACCTGTAGTTAGGCCACACTGGACTAGGTAAATCAGCAAACCTTTCATCCAAAAAATGATAGCACATTATTACTATGGATGCCAGTAACAAAATATAAGCTGCTTGGGAGGAGGAAAAATTACTAAATTTTGTAGATGGGCCAAGAAATAATATAGCAACAAAACCTAAACTTTCAAATGCCTAGTACTATATACTGTACTTGAACTAAATTAACTTCATATGGCATATAATAGGCCTAGGGTTACTTCTCTAGACCTAGGAGAGGTTGGTTTATTGTTTCATTTCTTGGTATAATATTCCATAGTATTCCCTTTATAGTATCCCATCAGTATAAAACAAATTTATAGGTACAACAGCTCAAAATTTATACATTCCATCCATAGAAGCTATAAGTTCTACCATTTTTTAGAAGGGGGTAAAATCCGTAATATTATTTTCTCAAATGGTAAGCAAATGTTTACTTTCAACATATAAAAATTCTCAAGACAGAAACAATTCTAAATAGAGTAGTACAAAAAGGTAGTGTTGACAACACACTCTTAATAGCATGCAGCCAGTAGTGGCAGGAGTCACATCTTAAGACAACTCTGAATGCACCCCACCAACACAATGGTAAGGATTAGTTTTATATTTTATTTTTCCTAATCTGCTCATATATACTGTATTACAATCACTTGCAAAGGCGTTATATTTTTTGCTGAGGGAGGGAGGGGGAAGCTATGGAGGCACCTGTCGGTAAATAGCAGCAAGTTCAAGTAATAAGTGTCATCACTCTTGCTTCATGTATTCTTGGCATTTGTTGCCCCGAGCTATCATTGCAAATCATTACCCTTCCTTGAATTGCCCTAATTTTAATTAATTGCACAAATTACTATCAGTCAGTCAACCCAGGTACTTATACCGACTGACCTCTTAGCACTTTGCCAATGAGACGATGTCGATGCCATGTGCTGAACACACCCAATCCCAATTCTTTTAGGAAGGGAGGTGTGACGATGTCAACGCCATCTGCTGAGCGCACCCAACCCCATTTTCTGTTTCTCAGTGGAAGGCTGTGTGTGATCTTATTGATCTCTGTGTAGTTTCTTACTAATCACATTTTACTCCTCAGAAGTGATGTGGGTGGTATCTTAGTCAACAGGAAGCAGGTTTTTAAGGGGCCATAATGCAGGAATATAATCCAAAAAGTGCAAAACAAAAAGAATCCATTTAACCTGTCATGATGCAAGAATTAAAGTGCGCAAAACACTAAAGATAAAAAACCATGCCAAATCGTGCCCAGCAAACCCCACAACATAATGCAATAATTTTATCTTACAGAATGTGGTCATGCCACGCTAATTATGCTCTAAACGTGTTCAAGCAGCACAATTATCTACTGAATAGGAATTTGAACATGTCATTTCCTTTTAAAATTACAGTCAACTACATTGTATTCAGACACTCTAGGCTACCAGTATTCTTGTTACCTGCTGTAGCCATTTGTGATCATTATTTTATTTTCTACATATTGATAGGGTAAAAGAGAGGTAGTCTCCTGACACTCGCTTGCAGACGAAGAGCTCTGCCGACCATAGTTATCTTGAGATTTGATTTCGGGGCTTAGTGTACCCGCGGCCCGGTCCTCAACCAGGCCTCCACCCCCAGTAAGCAACCCATAGCAACTGTCTAACTCCCAGGTAACAGGGGCATCAGGGTGAAACACATTTTACCCATTTGTCTCCTCCACTGGGGATCGAATCCGGGAACCTCAAGACTACGAATCCAAAGCACTGTCCACCCAGCTGTCAGGCGTTAGGCATATGTTTACCCCAGAAGAGAATCAACAAATTGTTGATATTTAAGTCTATTATTGTACTGCTGGGTGAACAGAAGCAGACAAAGTTAATGAACAGTGTGCCACCATTCTACAATCCAAGATTCAAACCAAAGCTCTCTCACTTGGAGATAGTGTACATTAAGTACAGTACAACACACACACACACAGCTACTACTTATTTAACTTCCCTAGTGGGTGGATCTGTTCAAAACATTGTCTGGTTACACAAGCAACTGCTGCTCGGCTCAATGAGAGGCTAGGTTCCTACTTATATCCACCAAACTTATTCATATGCATGTCTGAATAACAATCCAACGATCATACTTATGTTACCCGGTAATTTGTTTCATAAATCAACAACCCTGTTTCCAAATCAGTATTTACCTAGGTCTTTCTGGAATCTAAGCTTATGCAATTCATATTCATTGTTTATTGTTCTATTGTGTTGATAAATTCAAAACCTCGTTTAATCCAAATGTTGTACTCTATATTCATTTGTATACAGTGGAACCTCGGTTGACGACTACCCTAGAGTACGATTTTTTGGTATACGACAACAAATTCATTGTAAAATTTGAAATGGTCTACGTGTTTATTTGGAAGACTACGTCTGTTTGTACGCGTACGAGTCAAAAAGAGTGCATGATGCTGGGGGTGCAGGGCGAGGCACTCTCAGTTTGTTTACAAGTCTATCCAGCAGTGACAACCACAGCTGCACTTGAATTCTTTGTGAAGAATTTAATTGTTTGCCTGCTTTTTTGCTTTTTTAACAAAAAATCTTATTACATATCACACCATAAGTTCTAAAAAAGTCAGTGGTAAAGTTCAGCCTAAGAAAATTGTTGTGAGAATGACGATATAGGAAAAACAAGAGATCATTCATAAACATGAATATGTTATGAGGGTTGTTGATATAGAGTAGAGGATGTCTCTTTCCTTATTTATTAACAAAATGTGTACAGTATGGGAAGAATGGCAAAGTTTTACTGGAAAGTGACACTCAAATCAAGCTGTAGCAGGCCATTGTGTTAACCTTTTTAATGACAATGTGATGTCTCACTTCAGACAAGTGTTACAGCGTAGGAAACACAAGTGTTGTTAGATAGGATTTTAGTGAGACAAACAAGCAGTGAACCACAAGCAAGTCCTAGTGGTATGCCGGCAAAACGTAGGAGAGAGAGTACCCCAGGAAAGGCATCACTGCCTGATGTTATAATGGTAGGGGAGTACCATTCCAAACACTAACACCTCTCCTCCTCCTCCTCCTCACCATCTTCCATATGCCAACAAGAGTACTCATTCACAGTAAGATATATGTACAGTATTGTAGGTAGTACAAAATGAGTGTTATTCGGTATAAAATGTATTTTTAAGTTAATATTTTTGGGGGTTTGGAATGGATTAATTCAATTTACATTATTTCTTTTGGGAAAATTTGTTCATCTAGCAGTATATAGGTACCTGGGAGTTGGACAGCTACTACGGGCTGCTTCCTGGCGATGTGTAACAAAAAGGAGGCTTTATATACTTGGTGGCTAGAATTAAGTATTGGACTATAAAGAGTGGAGTCTAAGACTGCGAGACAATTTTTACCGTTTTTGTCATCAATAACCCAACATAACCAAAATAAGAATGTTTTATATATATGGTATGCACAAGGTGCATGACATCACTATAACATCATAACTTTATTCCAGATCAGGTTTTATATCCTACTGGCTATATGACTGGTCAAACATGCAGTACACAATACTGTATGGCATATACAGTACATACCAGGGCTGAAGCTACTTAGTAAAGGCTTTCTCCAGATGTCAACCCAACTCTACACACAATAAAATATATAGAACAAATAATATAACTGCCAAATCCTAAAGGCCAGTATGAAGCTATGTTTAGCACCCCAATAAACAAAGTTGATGATTCAGACAGCTTCGTTATGACATACAAACTCCAGATAATGTAACCGACGTTAACTCGAACACACGCGACAGAAATTGACAAAATGCCCATGCACTCAGCCCCAGGTCCTGACTTGTGGAATTCAATATTCATAAAGAAATGTACAGTACCAGTAGCATGTGCACTCAGCTTAATATGGAGAAAGAGCCTGGATACAGGGGAGATACCACCAGCACTTATAGCTATATCAGCAGATATAGCTCCACAACACAAAGGAGGTAGTAAATCTCCTACGAGAACCATTCTCCTATGAGAACATTCAAATCCAGAGATCCCACAGCAATGCTAATACTATTTAAATCACTGGTGCTGTCTTGTCTTGAATACTGCTCAGTACTAGCTTTCCCTTTCAGAGCTGAAGATATTTCTGAAATAGAGGGATTACTGAGAACCTATACTACACACAGAAATGATAAAACACCTAAATTATTGGGACCATCTCAATGCTCTCAAAATGTACTCTTTGGAAATGAGACGAGAAAGGTATCAAATAATATATACAGCGGTACCTTCGAACAAATCCACAAGGGCCGTGACGAGGATTCGAACCTGCGTCCGAGAGCATCCCAGACGCTGCCTTAATCGACTGAGCTACGACATGGTCAATAGAATTGCAACTGGCAAATCATCCTGATTTATCAACGGATCCTGCAGTCTCTCCAAGACACAAACCAGGGTTTTACGCAATTCCCCCATGCACCCGAGATATGTCAATAGGCTGTTCTACCTCTACGCCCTTACTTCATTACACACAGAAATCACAATAGCATGATGCATCAAATGAACAAATCCACAAGGGCCGTGACGAGGATTCGAACCTACGTCCGAGAGCATCCCAGACATAGAGGAAGAACAGCCTATTGACAGCTTGGGTACATGGGGGAATTGAGTAAAATCCATCCATCCATCCAGTCCCCCCCCCCCATCACCTTCCATCCAGACCCCCCTCCACCTTCCATCCATCTATCCAGTCCCTCCTCCACCATACATCCAGTCCCCCCCTCCACCATCCATCTTGGGACCCATGGGGCAATATATAATAAAAACTTTACTGTTCAGAAAACAAAAAAGCAGAAAAACAATTAAATTCTTTACAAAGAATACAAGTGTGGTCGTCACCAGACAGGATACACTGGTAAACAACCAAGTGTCCCTCGCCCTGCACCTGGACCATGCGCTTACTTGACCCATACAAGTTTCAACAAACGTCGTATTCCAAGTAAATCAGCGTACACCAATTCAAATTTTATGATGAATTTGATATCGTATACCAAAAAAATTCATACTCTAGGGCAGTCGTACACCAAGGTACCACTGTACATGGAAAATACTGGAGGGACAGGTCCCAAATTTGTACAGAAGAATAACAACATACTGGAGGAAAAGATACAGAAGGAAATGCAGAATAGAACCAGTGAGGAGTAGAGGTGCCATAGACACAATCAGAGAGGTCATCTGAACATCAGAAGTCAACGGCTGTTCAATACCCTCCCAGCAATCACTAGAAACATTTCCAGAACAAAGGTGGATGTCTTCAAGAAGCATGTAGTTAAGTTTTGGCAAGAAAAGCCAGACAAACTGGGTTGTAGTGAATATGTGGGCCTGCAGTTCACTCCAAACAACAGCCTGTTGCACGAAGTTATCACAAGTCATGCCTGGTCCCAGACCAGACTCAGGGAGTAGAACGACACCCAAAACTGTCTCCATGTATGCCACTTTGAAAGTTGAAGATTTAATTAATGCAGTATATGACAATTATAACTTGGATGCCAAATTTGATGGCTTTCAATACATTAAGATATCTAATTATTGAAAAGGCTAATATTTACGAAAATTTGCTTTAACAAGCCACACTCAAATGTGAATTGCCAAAAAGTGATCAATAAGATGCTTCCCTTTGCAAACATGCACAAGTATATCATGTTTCTTCTTAATACATTAAAGCATTCAATACTCTCTAGAAAGTGAATGGAAAATGGGTAAGAAATCCAAAGATAACTAATAATAAAAAAAAAATTATGAATGACATGAGTCACATTTCTGGCCTGCTACATTAGTATGTAATATGATATTCCTGAAAAGCAATTCACCCTAGTGTGAAAAGTACATGCAAGTGTGGCTGAGATAATGGATGCATCAACTAATGGCTAAGATAACAACAATCAGCATGGGTTATATTCACGAGTCTTAATATATTAACAAGACATCATGTCCAGACACTACCTCAAGCTCGGCGATGAGCACAACATTTTAGTCACAAAACACTAGTTATCACAAAACATGGGTACTATATTAATCCTTGGGCACACCAGCTATGCTATTTCTCAAAATCTAGTAATAATCTAAAAAAAAAAAAAATTCAATAGTTGTTTAGAATATATAGATTATATTGTTATAAGGCAATGTGGTGTAGAGGAGTGAGAAAGATTATTGCAAGGTGAGGTAGCCAAACATTTGGTGTGAGTGTGTCAGTGCAAGGAAGCCACACAGTGCCACTGCCATTCAGTAAATCAAACGGGCCCCTCACACTCCTCCACAGTCTTTCACAGTGCACTGTCATCTGGAAATTTTGACACTCGTGTTTGTAAAAGGCTAATAAAATATTTAATGCTCAAAAACAACTTTTGCTAGATTAATTTAATCAATCTGAAGTGCCCAGGGTTGTTGCACTGTAGCTCAAACCGTGAGGAGGTAGTGTTTGAACATACATGATGTCTGACCGGGGGAGGCCGCGAGGCGGTGTCATCCACCTGCTGCGTTGGTGTCCAAGGTAGTTGTATCTGGTGCGGGGCAGTGGAATTGTGACCCTCCTTGCCATCACCTGGCCCAACAACAGCCCCTTGCTCAGGCCCCCCACCATTCCTCACTACTCCTGTCAACTGGAGGCAAAGTATTAAGCCCTATTCAAACAATGTAAACATTGTGATTACAGCAGCACTACATAAGAACTTAAACTTATGCATGCCCAGCAGCTCTCAGCACTGCACAAGTGTCCTTAGCTGCCCTGAAAAGATGAAATAGGGACAAATGCTGCCTAAGTTTACCTTATTAGCTGTTGGGTGCCTTTCACGATTCTCTCTGCTTGGTGAGACAATCACCTCTGTGCCTGTCTGCGTTGACCCAACTGGTGTTGACTGCAAGACCAGGTGTTCTCTTAGTCAGGTAAATTGGATGTTTCCCCAAAGACAGTTCAAAAAGCAAACAACATTAGTCCCAATCTATATTTTATTTGCAGTCAAATTAAAAAATGAATTTTGTTTTCAAGTATTCTTATTACAAGTATAAATTATTCAAGAAACCACAAGAAAAGTTTCCTCCATTTTTTTTTTTTTTTGTTTGCCAGTCTCAAAAACAAATGGCAGTATTATGAAAATTATTATATTAATAGCATAGATTTGGCTTAAAGCATGGGAATGCTTTGAACAAACAATGCACTAACATTTTATCACTATTTACTGTTCAACATAGTATAATACATTGCTTGCATTGCACAAAATTCTGGATTTCATAACTTGGATTGTATGGTACTACTGTTATCTAGTGAGACAAGTCTCACTTTTCTGGAATAATAATAGTGAATTCCCACTCAAACTGAACTTAGTCCAATAAAAAAATTGTATGCATTGGAAGGATTCAAATACAATGAAAAGCAAAATGACAAAATTAACAGTATTTGATGACTGGACAGCTACATAAGCATAATACAAAAATGCATACTAAATATTGAAGGATACATATGCCACTATATATATGGCCAAATAAACTAAAAAAATTTTGTGAGACAAATGAAAATAAGATTAATAACTGTGTAAAACCTATCGCATATATTAAAAATAAAAGAGATTTTCTCTAAATAATAACAATAAACAGTAGCTAATCTTCAGTTATAGCTGTTGAAGCATAAAGTTGTTTGTGTGGATCAAGAGCTGAGCCACTCTAGTACTGGTTCCTCAAGTATAACCAACCATGTACAAGTTACATAAAATCTCTACAGTACTTTCAACATAATAACACAACATCCCTACAACAACATGCTTCATACACACAGACCCAAAATCCATGTGACTGAAGACCAGAATTAGCCAGCTGAACTTTTAGTGGCTGGATCATAGGAAACTACTGAACATTATAATCTGGTATTAACAGACATGCAATACTACCTTGTATGTTATGTTAATGGTGTTCTTAATCGAGTTGGAGACATTTCATTGTTTTGCACAGCTCTCCTTCCCATGCCATGTTCCTTAGCTTGTTTCTTGGCACTCTGACATTAAAATCTGATATTAATGAGCAAGGTATCACAGCACGTAATACCTGGTGCCTGTCTCCACACACCCACGGAGCCAACCCAGGGTACAGTACATTATCCTAGGAATGTTGCCTAATGTTGTCTGGGCGCCTGACAGCCGAGTGGACAGTGCTTTGGATTCGTAGTCCTGAGGTTCCGGATTTGATCCCCGGTGGAGGCGGAAACAAATGGGCAAAAAGTTTCTTTCACCCTAATGACCATGTTACCAAGCAGTAAATAGGTACCTGGGAGTTAGACAGCTGCTACAGGCTGCTTCCTAGGGGGTGTGTAACAAAAAGGAGGCCTGGTCGAGGACCGTTCCACAGGGACGCTAAGCCCCGAAATCATCTCAAGATATAACAAGATAACAGTATGGAAACAAAGGGAACTATACAATAGACCATATACATGCTTATGCTGCAAAAATTCAGTTGCATATGAATAACGTCTCACCATTCGAAAAATGGTGCTAGGGTGTCCAGCAACATGGATCTTTAATTGTATATACTGTACCTTGCGTTGGTTCCAAAGACTGACATCTTTGAAGCCTGATCACTGACCAGGCCTCATGGTTGTGGTCAGGTCAACTAGGCTGTTAGATGCAGCCTGATGTATGAATCAAAGCCCAGTTGATCAAGCATTCTTTGGAATCTTTTATCAACACCATGAGAGGTCAGCTAATTATGCCTCCCTCATGGTTAGAGGGGACCTTTTGATATTGAATGAATTGTCTGTGACAACTGAGCTGCCTAGGTGAGACTAGGTGTTGATATATATCATGGTACCAAACATGGTACCAATCTATAAAAATGGTAGTCGAGAGGAACCTAAAAATATATATACAGTATATTATCTAAGTATTGCATGTATGTACTGTATGTTATATTCACAGAGAAGGGAAGGAACAAGAACTACCAACAGAAAGCGTCAAGCCATTACGACTATCCTGTATAGTGCAAGTACTGCATGTACAATGTCCATTCTAGTGTCACTTTATAGAACAACTTCCCCCTCCCTAATTGATCAAACCAGCAATGAGGATGCCTGGTCAGAGACCGGGTCATGGGGACACTCATCCCCAAAATTGTCAACTGGTAGGTAGCACCCCTCTTTTAATTCATGAAAAATTATTATTTATATTTATATATATATATATATATATATATATATATATATATATATATATATATATATATATATATATATATATATATATATATATATATATATATATATATATATATATATATATATATATATATATATATATATATATATATATATATATATATATATATATATATATATATATATATATATATATATATATATATATATATATTATATATATATATTATATATATATATTATATATATATATATATATATATATATATATATATATATATATATATATATATATTATATATATATAATATATATATATGTTATATATATTATATGTTATATACATATTATATATATTATATATATATGTTATATATATTATATGTTATATACATATTATATATATTATATTATATAATATATATTATATATTACACATGTTATATATATTATATATATTTATTTTACACACACACACACAGTATATTATAAATAAATAAAGTTTGTGACAAGACTCGTCCCAGAGTTATGAGATATGAAGAGCGCCTGAAGGAACTGAACCTTACAACACTAGAAAATAGGGAGAATATCAAAATATTGGAAAAAATAATTAAAACTAAATAGGTAGAACACCTGGAGAAATACGATATAATATCACACACAGTATGGTTTTCAATCTGGAAGATCCTGCGTTACGAACTTACTCTGTTTCTATGATCAAGCCACAGAGATTTTACAGGAAAGAGATGGTTGGGTTGACTGCATCTGGACCTAAAAAAGGCTTTCGATAGAGTTTCACACAAGAGGTTGTTCTGGAAACTAGAACATATTGGAGGGGTGACAAGTAAGCTAACATGGATGAAAAATTTCCTGACAGAAAAATGAGGGCCGTAATCAGAGGCAATGTATCGGATTGGAGGAATGTCACGAGTGGAGTACCACAGGGTTCAGTTCTTGCACCGGTAATGTTCATTGTCTACATAAACAATCTACCAGTTAGAATACAGAATTATATGAACATGTTTGCTGATGATGCTAAGATAATAGGGAAGATAAGAAACCTAGATTGTCATGCCCTTCAAGAAGACCTGGACAAAATAAGCATATAGACAACACTTGGCAAATGGAATTTAATGTGAATAAATGCCATGTTATGGAATGTAGAATTGGAGAACATAGACCCCAAACAACCTATAAATTATATGAGAAATCTTTAAAGAATTCTGACAAAGAAAGGGATCTAGGGGTGGTTTTAGATAGAAAACTGTCATCTGAGGACCACATTAAGAACATTGTGCGAGGAGCCTATGCTACACTTTCTAACTTCAGAATAGCTTCTAAATACATGAATGGAGAAATACTAAAGAAATTGTTCACGACTTTTGTTAGACCAAAGCTGGAATATGCAGAAGATGTATGGTGCCCATATCTTAAGCAGCACATCAACAAACTGGAAAAGGTGCAACGACATGCCACTAAATGGCTCCCAGAACTGAAGGACAAGAGCTACAAAGAGAGGTTAGAGGTATTAAATATGCAGAAACTAGAAGATAGAAGAAAAAGAGGCGATATGATCATTACATACAAAATAGTAACCGGAATCGATAAAATTGATAGGGAAGAATTCCCGAGACCCGGAATTTCAAGAACAAGAGGTCAGATTTAAACTCACGAAACAAAGCTGCCGGAGAAATATAATAAAATTCACTTTTTTAAACAGTGGTAGATGGTTTGAGCAAGTTAAGCGAGAAGGTGGAGGAGGCCAAAACCGTCAGTAATTTTAAAGTGTTATATGACAGAGTGCTGGGGAGAGGGGACACCACGAGCGTAGCTCTCATCCTGTAACTGCTTAGGTAATTACACACACACACCCTTTCCTACCTAACCATGCCCACACAGCCAACCAAACACAGACACACAGCTACCCACAGGCATAAATAGTAAATACACTCACTCGCCCTGCCTCCCAATGGGCTGTGCAGACAATTTTGTACAATACCAGTATGTAATGTACTCCATGTGGCTGCTGCACGGACATTCGCGCTGCCGTGAAATTTAAAGGGATGCTCCAACAAGTTAGTACGGTGATTTTATGCATGAAGTACATAAAATCATGGGGACCTAGAAGAATGTTCATATGGACGAATGTTCGTAGGGGGAATGTTTGTAAACCAGGAACATCCTGTATACTCCATAGTAATTGTATTATAATTTTATTAATAATTAGTAAAGCAAGTTATCATGCTTCTTTTTAATGTTTTAAGTACTAAGCAATAATTTACAGCCTTCAAAACTATTATGTATGTATTTGTCGAGTCAAACTTTTGCCCCAGAAAGTGGACAAAGAAATTTTATGATTACTGGACACGAATATAAACAGTAATCATAGAAAAGTAATTGAAAATCTGAAGCAAATAAAATTATGGGATCAATTGATCCATTCAAGAAAATACACTGTAGTTTCTCAATTAAAATGAGCTTTACAAAATATGTCCATCGAGTCCTAGGTTCAACAACCGAGTGACAAACATTCACGACGAGGCAAACCATCTCTGGCAAGTACGACTAACTTCCAGGGAATAATAATTTGATGACTAATAACAGCCAATAGGTTCCAACGCTTGTGAAGACAACATTTATCAAGCACGTTTGATATATGGTCATTACTAAAAGGGTACATAATCTAGCATAGTGATATTACTCTAGGCCAGCAACATGGTAGAACAGACCTTATCAGATCTCGTTTTCACACGATCAGAAGGAGCAGCAGTTCTCAGTTGTCGCATATTAGCTAAATATTCATCCGGCTGCATATATTTTGCAAAATTAATTAGTCTAAATTTGACAAAAACATGGCGGTCACTACTATTTCATATTTTAATGGCTTATTCTAAACCACTTCATAATTAGACTGCAATAAGAAATCCTAAGGAAGCATACCATAGTCTTCCCGGTCCAGTCAAATTCTCCATCGTCAACGTAGCCTTTTCTTTCAAAAAGATCCTGGAAGAGCTTCCGCAAGTAGTCATAATCTGGAGTCTCGAAGAAATCCAACCGCCGCACATACCGGAGATACGTCGCCATCTCTTCTGTAACAGGCAAAAAGCAACATTATGGTGATCATAGTTTAGAAAATGTGGAAATAGGGCAATATAAAATGCTGATTATGATAAATGTGAAATATATACAGTATTACAAAAATATTCCATTGAAAAAGTCAATTGAGGAAGGTATCTGCAGTCTTCATGCAAAGCACATTTCACAGTATAATACAAACAATATCATTAATATTCATAAAAATACATAACTATAAATGAGCCTTATATATTTGTCACTTCCCCATCCTCTACCTTATTCCCTTCTCACAACCTGTTGGTGTGACTAGGACACCCTTGGTGACAGTGACACTTGTGGATCACAACCTGTTGGTGTGACTAGGACACCCTTGGTGACAGTGACACTTGAGGATCACAACCAGTTGGTGTTACTAGGACACCCTTGGTGACAGTGACATTTGAGGATCACAACCTGTTGGTGTGACTAGGACACCCTTGGTGACAGTGACACTTGTGGATCACAACCTGTTTGGTGTGACTAGGACACCCTTGGTGACAGTGACATTTGAGGATCACAACCTGTTGGTGTGACTAGGACACCCTTGGTGACAGTGACACTTGTGGATCACAACCTGTTGGTGTGACTAGGACACCCTTGGTGACAGTGACACTTGTGGATCACAACCTGTTGGTGTGACTAGGACACCCTTGGTGACAGTGACATTTGAGGATCACAACCTGTTGGTGTGACTAGGACACCCTTGGTGACAGTGACACTTGTGGATCACAACCTGTTTGGTGTGACTAGGACACCCTTGGTGACAGTGACATTTGAGGATCACAACCTGTTGGTGTGACTAGGACACCCTTGGTGACAGTGACACTTGTGGATCACAACCTGTTGGTGTGACTAGGACACCCTTGGTGACAGTGACACTTGAGGAGGGATAATGCCATGCCATAAAGGCCACATTCACCTGGCAGCAAGCATGGCAGAAGCAGTAACAATGTATGCCACTGGTATGCCATAAAACCAAGCAACGTTCATCAAACGTGCACTCGGTTAATGAGGACTCGGAGGGCTCGGCCGAGCCAAACCCTACTGAAGACCACTAAAGGGTGTATCAGGTTCTGTAAATAAAAACCAAGCAGGAACACCAGGCATGGGCTGCATGCCAAGGGCAGCTAACAGATGGAAGGCATTAGGCAGTGGATGTGATGGAGGCAGACTCCATGCACAGTTTGAAATGTAGACATGATACTGTAGAGCCCAAAAAGCTCGGGAATCTTTACACCAGTTGATTGACAGTCGAAAGGAGGGACCAAAGAACTGAATCTCAACCCCCGCAAGCACAACTAGGCGAGTACAAGAATGGTAGTTAAAGCACTATACAAAATAATTTAAACCAAAATAGGTAGAATACCTGAAAGAAATAACAGTATGTTTTTTGAACAGGAAGTTATAATAATAATAATACAAAAATTGACAGTCCTACACAAGAGATTTTGGAAGCCAAGACATTCTGGAGGGACAGAAAGACCTTTGATACGGATGAAAAATTAAAAAAAAAAAAAAAATGTGGGCAGTAATCAGAGAATGTATACTACAGAGCATTGACTGGAGAAATGTTACTAGGGAGCACCACAGGGTTTAGTTCTTACACCAGTAATGTTAACTGAATAAATTAATGATCTATCAGAGGGAATACACAATAATATGAACATGTTTGCTGAAGATGCTAAGCTACTTGGGAAGATAACCAGCAGAACCAGAACAGAATATGACACTCTAGTGCCTCAAAATGATTTTCATTTATATATGCCATGATCATTTCTTTGTAATCTGAGTGAAAAGACCTGTATGCCTTGTGCCCCTCAGGAAGACCTGGATATTATAAATACATATTATATATGTTCCACTGAATATATTATCAAGATATTATAACTGAACAAAAAGATATCTAAGGGCAGTTCTGGACAGTAAACTGTCACCAGAGGACCACATAAAGGACTGTGTGAGGCATCTATGCTGAGATAACTTCAGGGGTGAACTCAGTTTATCAAACTTGCTCAAATGGTTTCATTTTTTTTTTTTTTTTACATAATCTATTAAGACATGCTCCAACTTTGTCTAAATGATCACCAATGTAACATGAAAAACAAGAAAATAAAAAATAATTATAAAATTGAATATTGAAAATTTCTTATTTTTAAGCGAGTTTAAAAAATATCACCAATTGTTCATTTGTTGTTGTTATGCTCTCAGAATAGCATATGATCTTCATTTTCATAAGTATAAGTTTTCAGTATAGTTAACTAAAAAAAAAGTAAATATGGCATTTGAAGTATGCACCAAATGTAGATAAAAAAATTATAAATCATTTAGGGTTTATGAAAAAACTTACAAGATGCAAATGAAAAGTCACAATAACTTTGCTGAAAAATGTTGACCAATCCACCCATTATCAAGTCAATAGTGATGAGACGAGGGAAGCAACGGCACTAACCACTGCACTGCATCGGCCAAGAAATCGTGTTTGCCCCCTTACTGCACCCACCAAGAAAACTTTATTTATTTTTTTTTTTTTGTATACAGTCGAAACACGAGCGCGGTAGGTTGGGTACGAAGTGGACTCGTGGGACCTTCAGTGAGGGGCAGCCATCTTTAAAAAAAATTCCCAGATACTGACTTGAGTTTTCTCAGTTGGCGCAGCACAGTGTTTAATAAGGACTGACTGAATAGCCTAAGAGATCAAGAGTCTCAGAAGTGACAAATACAAATGGTGTAATACAAATTAGTGTAGAAGGCAAGAAAAATTAATTTCTTAAATTAAACAAGCAATTTTACTTTATTTGGAGATGACTTTCCCACTTAAAATTTCTAATGACAACCCTGATACAGTATCTTCATCCTATAGAGGTAAAATGGAATCCTATAGAGGTATAAAAAATGAAGAGGTAAGGTTTCCAAAATTAAAAAGCAACAAAGTACTCACCAGGATAGTTTTCACAGAGGACTTCAATTGGGGTCGCTCGTTTTGTGTCACCAATCTTCTGGTAGCGTTCTTTAAGGGTATCTGCCTTGAGACCTTGCCAAGGAAGTGACCCCCTAAGAAAGTACATGAACATGTGCCCTAGTGCTTCAAGGTCATCTCTTCGGGACTGCTCCTTACCCATGTGTGTGTTAATAGACATATAGCGGGCAGTCCCTGTTAGGGACTTGTGTTCCCGATACGGGATGTGTTTGTTTGTCGTTGGGTCAATATACTCTTTAGCTAACCCAAAATCTGAAACCAAAGTCAAGTTACTTGGTGATTCATATATAACACTGAGATGTTCCTTATACTTGCAAATACAGAATACATTCTTATAAAAACTCAAATTTAATAACTTAAACATTATTTTCAATACTAAATTGTAACAGCAAATTAAGTAGAATAAAAAATACAAAAACATGAACAGTGTTCATGTGACTGCATTTTCTTACCTATTATGTTTATTATTTTGTCTTTTTTAGTGGAGCTCCTTCCTATGAGAAAGTTTTCTGGCTTTACATCTCGATATATTAATCTTCTAGAATGTACATATTCTGTTCTATGAATCTGAAAAGCAAAACAAATGCTGATTACAGATATAAATATTTATAAAAAGATTGGTATATAAATTATTTTCTATTTAAATTATAAATAAATTTTTGATAAATTATTTATGCGCAAATGGGCAAAAATCCGACAAAGAACTGTAAATCCTTGTGAAGAATTCAGGCGGGATAGTCACTGGTCGCGAGGCACTGGTAAACTGAGGCGCGATCGCCGTGCCACGTGCTAAGTCGGCCCATACGCGTATCAATAAACTCTTAACCCGATGCAAATTTTCCAAACAAATCAGGGTCGTAACCCAAAAAACTCTTAAACAGGAACGTTCATAACCCGAGGTTCCACTGAAGTTTGAAATCTGAAAAAATTACCCCAAAAAATTCAAAGTCCCAAGTACTGCCAGTTGTGATAGTTATTTGTTGCCCAATTTCATTCTATCTTCAAATAGTTAGGGATGGGTATGTACTCTCCAGGATGTAGAGATTACAACAAAATCAGATAATAAACAAAGAACAAAAAAATAAAAAATAAAATATTTGTTGAACATTAGCCAATGTTAATAGCTGTTACTTTCACCAATATATTTATATGATATATAACAAAATAGAGCATAACATACTTACTCATTAGTATTTCTGTTATTATGTATTACTTAGCAATGGTGTAAAGGCACCAACTGCATATCCACTTTGTGGACACTTCTTACTACTATTCTTCTTTGTGGACAGGTACTTGCATCTCTTTATTACTGCATTATCCCTCAGATCCAGTTAATAGCTCCTGTTGCAGGCGATGAGTCACAATAATGTGGCTAATGTTGATCAGACCACACACTAGGTGAAGGGACGACGACGTTTCGGTCCGTCCTGGACCATTCTCAAGTCGATTGAGAATGGTCCAGGACGGACCGAAACGTCGTCGTCCCTTCACCTTCTAGTGTGTGGTCTGGTCAACATACTTTAGCTCCTGTTCTTATCAACAAAACATTCTTCTTTTTAAAAACTTTGTCTAAAATCCATTTTTGAAAATATTGGGATGAAATTTTCACGACGCTGAAGCCAACAAGTTGTAGATTTGTTTAACATTTTCTAAGTATTTTAACATAATTCAAAAATTCTTTGGGTTTTAGCCCCTTGTGCTTAGCCTTCTAAGAGTTAGAGATCAACTTAACTATTTCAACGCCCATTTCAACGAACAAGAGTTCGCTGAAGTGTTCGTTGAAATGGGCAAGTAAATTTAGCCTTGAAAGTGTGCATTCCAACAGGAAATTCACCAAATCAAGGTTCAATTGTATTTTCATTTTGGGAAACAACTGGAAGCTAGATACAAACAAAAAATTATACCGTGAATTTATAAATGTATAAAACAATATTTATGATGAAAAATACTTACTAATTGTATGGCTATTAATAGTACTGTCTTGAGACTGAAACGTCTGCCACACATATCGAACAGATCCTCCAGGCTGGGCCCTAGAAGCTCCATCACCAGGGCATTGTACTTGCCACACACCCCAAAATAGTAGATTCTTGGAATGCCTTCCACTGAAACGACCAGACAAAATATAATCTTAAAAAGCTTGTTTAACCCTTAGGCCGCAGACATCGTCAATTGTCAATTCACTGAGTAATCCAGTTATAATATGAAAATTTAAACCAATTATTGTCTAGGTTTTACATGTATGATGCAAATATGGATATAACAGGTTATGTGGATGTAATGGAGTTCACCTTGACCCATGAAAAAAATCCTGTTGTCATTTCATGGTATGAATGCAGTTATCGTCATGAATGTTAATAAATGGAATTACCGGAAAAATAGGCAGATGGATCTACAATTTCCTGACTAAGAGAACCCAATGTACTCACCTAGTTGTGCTTGTGGGGATTGAGCTCTGGCTCTTTGGTCCTGGGCATAATAGTCATAATGTGTAATAGTCAACAAAATAAAGTTCAGACCATCAACTGTGAAGAACTCGGTCAAGTAGGCCAATGCCTTAACCTTTTTAATGACACTGATGCCTCACTACAGACAAGTGTTACGATGTAGGGAAAAACAAGTATCTTTGGAAAGGTTTATAGTGAGAAAAACAAGCAGTGATCAACAACCAGGTCCTAGTGGTATGCAGGCAAAATGTAGGAGAGAGAGAATACCCCATAGAAGTCATCATTGTCTGATGTTATAATGGAAAGGGCTTTCTTCCAAACATTAACACCTCTCCTCCTCACCCTCTTCCATAGGCCAACAAGAGTTATCAATAAAAGGTAAACTATAACTTGTACTTACTATAGTACTAAATGTGTGTGTTTATTAGATATGAAATGTATTTTGAAGTTAATATTTTTGGGAGTTGAACAGTAATTCAATTTACATCATTTCTTACAGGAAAATTTGTTTTGGGTTACAAACCGTCTCTGGGAACGGATTAAATTCGTAAACAAAGGGGCCACTGTATGTGGAAAGGAATTATATAACTAATAAAGAACGAGACCTAAGGTGATTTTAGATAGTAAGGTGTTGCCAGAGTAACACAAAGAACATTGTGAGAAGAGCATGTGTGTGTCGCTTTCCAACTTCAGACTTGCTTTTAATTATATGGATGGTGAAATACTAAGGAAACTGTTCATAACTTTTGTGAGATCAAAACTAGAATATGCAGCATTTGTATGGTGCCCAAATCTTAAGAAGTACAAAGAGACTGGGAAAAGGTGCAGCGGCATGCTACAAAATGGCTTCTGAAACTGAAAAACCAGGAGTTACAAGGATACTACAGACATTAAATATGCCAAAACTAGAAGATAGCAGAAAAAGAGGTGATATGATCACCACATACAAAATACTAACAGGAATCGACCAAAATGACAGGAAATCCTGAAACCACCAACATTACAAACAAGAGGACACAGATTCAAGCTAAGGAAACAAAGGTGCTAAAAAAAACATTAGAAAATTTTCTTTTATAAACAGTGTTAGACGGTTGGAACAAGCTAAGTGAGATGGTGGTAGAGGCTGAACCTTCAGTAGTTTCAAAGCGTTATACAACAGAGTACTGGAAAAATGGGACACCACGAGCATGGCTCATCTAACTACACAGTGTGGTCTAGTGGTTTAGGTACCAGATACATCAAGGTACATAGTGCTCCTGGCTGTCTGGGTTCGAATCCTCTTATATTCCTGAGACCCAGAACTTCAAGAACAAGAGGTCATAGATTTAAACTAACGAAGCAAAGATGCCAGAGAAATATAAGAAAATTCACTTTTGTAAACAGTGTTAGACGGTTGGAACAAGTTAGGTGAGGTGGTGGAGGCCAAAACCGTCAGTAATTTCAAAGTGTTACATGACAGAGTGCTGGGAAGACGGGACACCATGAGCGTAGCTCTCATCCTGTAACTACACTTAGGTAATTACAGGTGGAAGCTTAGTACTCAAATAAGGCGCACGTACACACATTAGAAATTATTTTTTCAGTGTCGGTTAACAAATGGAATGCACTAGGCAGAGATGTGATGGAGGCAGACTCCATAAACAGTTTAAAACGTAAATATGATTGATCCCAACCTGTACACCAGTTGACTGACAGTCAAGAGGTGGGACCAAAGAGACGAAGGTCAACCCCACAAGCACAACTAGGTGAGTACAGGTAGATTCAGTACGTATATCCTGTATATTGTATATAATATCAGCCCCTAGTGGGTTATAATACCAATAACATAAGGAACCTATGTTTTACCCCTATATGTGCATGTGTGTTGCAAGTTTCAATCTAATGCACAAAAAGCAGTTTAAGATATCACACAAGAGCCATTAATAAGCTTCAGAAAATTAATTCTCTGATTAACATAAGATTAACCTTATTTGGTACAGGTAATTAATAAAATAACTTGAAAAGAACAGCCACTGTTGAAGATGAAGATGAAGCCACTCTGAAGATGTATACTAAATTTGAAGGTATTTTCATGTGGCTCAGTGAGGACATTAATGAAGAATCAATGAAATCCCGCAACAGTCTGATCAAGTTTACTGTGGAGGAAGATATAGGTGTCACAAACAGTTATGAAGTTCAACAAGAGTAATCTTGTTTGTGGATTACTGGTGTAGGTTCAACGAAGCCTTACCTAGTATTTCTTGGCCACCAGCAGCTGCCCACCCTCCATACACTACACATACAGCAATGTGAACCAGCCCATGCAGAGGGAAACACACCAGGATGTTGCAAGAATAATCACAAAAGAGACGTGACTCTGTTATGAGTAAGTATCCACATAAGGATGCGAGAAGGACTGTAGCAGGAAGAACAGTAATGATGGCAGCTAACATGATGAATGGTGGGACAACTAACTGAAGAGACAAAACACCCAAAAACATGGGATGACAAGTCACAACTAGAGTAGGTGAATTCAAATTGAGAGAAAATGTTCAGTAAAATGAAAACATTAAAATGGAGGCATAGGGAGGAAAAACAGCAGGATGAAGAGACTTTGCTCTTATCACAGACCTTATCTTATTTGCAGTAATTAGGGAGAAGCATCATGTTTAACAATGTCCCAAATTCACAATAAATCAAATCTACAAAGTATTTACCTAAGAAATGGATGGAAATTTAAAGGAAAAATTTGTAAATAAAATAAAATAAAATTAGCATATAAAAATTGGCAGGTAGTGTTTCAACTGAACAATGTTGGAGCACGACAGCTCAAGGTTGAAAAACCAACTTACATAAATAGGTTCAGTCAATTGCCAACTACCCTTCCTCTTTCATCCCCAAAAGAAAATCAACAAAATACTGACTTTCTAAAATATCTAAATTATAGAGACTAATTAAAATAGAATTCACAGATTTTGGGGTTGCTAAGTTCACATTGACAAACAAAAAATCAAAATCAAAATCCTGTTGTCATGGAGTGTTCATCAAAGGGAGGTTACTGTTAAGAGACAAGGCACTAACAATATGAGCAGCGATGCAATACCTCATGACTGTGATATAGGAGACTAGAAGAGACAGGCACCTAGTGGTGCCTGGAATGTTCACCTCTCCCACACCTTCCAGACATCCCTTCTCCCACATTCCCCATTTTCATACATCAGTCTAAAAGCAGCTACGTCCAACAACCTGGTTGACCAGACCACCAAGAGGAACGGTCAGAGACTGTGCTTCAGGAACGTTGATCCTCGGAACCCCCATGCGGTATCCACAAGGTACAGTACTGTAGTCACCTCCACCCATTTTCCCCCTTCCCCCCACCCCCCCTCACCCCATCTCCAATCTTCCTCTCTTCCCCCATTCTCCCCCATCCATTTTCCAACCACGAACATTTTTATTTATACGTACAGGTATATTGTACTATGCACATTAAAAGGGTACCCAGCAGTGCCCAAGACTATTTGTTGCCGTCTCCGCCCCCCAACTAACCACTTGGGCTGGACGATAGAGCGATGGTCTCGCTTCATGCAGGTCTGCATTCAATCCCCGACCGTCCAAGTGGTTGGGCACCATTCCTTCCCCCCGTCCCATCCCAAATCCTTATCTTGATCCCTTCCCAAGTGCTATATAGTTGTAATGGCTTGGCGCTTTCCCTTGATAATTCCCTTCCCTTCCCTTCCCTCTGTGGCTCCCCCCACTTCCTGTCTCTATCTCTGCCCCCCTCTCAGTCTCCGTCTCTTGGCTCCCACCCCCCCCACCTCTCGGTCTCCCACCCCCCCACCTCTCTGTCTGCCGTCTCCCACCCCCCCACCTCTCTGTCTGCCGTCTCCCACCCCCCCACCTCTCTGTCTGCCGTCTCTCCGCCACCACCTCTCTGTCTGCCGTCTCTCCGCCACCACCTCTCTGTCTGCCGTCTCTCCGCCACCACCTCTCTGTCTGCCGTCTCTCCGCCACCACCTCTCTGTCTGCCGTCTCTCCGCCACCACCTCTCTGTCTGCCGTCTCTCCGCCACCACCTCTCTGTCTGCCGTCTCTCCGCCACCACCTCTCTGTCTGCCGTCTCTCCGCCACCACCTCTCTGTCTCCGTCTCTCCGCCACCACCTCTCTGTCTCCGTCTCTCCGCCACCACCTCTCTGTCTCCGTCTCTCCGAAGTGTATTGAAAAGTATCAGGCCTCTGATGTTGATAGCTCTCTCTCAGAGTACCTGTTGCACCTCTGCTTTTCAACATTGATATTCTGCACATCCTGCCATGCCTTCTGGTCTCATGTGGTGTTATTTCTGTGTGCAGGTTTGGGACCAGTCCCTCCACTATTTTTGACGTAAATTATTATGTATCTCTCCCTCCTGCACTCAAGAGAATAAAGTTTTAGGCATATTAATCGGTCTCAATAGTTTAGATGTTTTATTGAGTGGATTCTAGCAGTAAAGGATCTCTGCACACTCTCCAGATCAGCAATTTCTCCAGCTTTTGAGAGGGGGGCTGTCACTGTGCAACAGTATTCCACTCTAGAGAGCACTAGCATCTTGAGAAGTATCATCAGTATAGCATCTCAGTGAAAGGTTCTTGTTATCCAATCTGTCATTTCTTGCAGATGTGACAGTTACTTTATTGTGTTCTTTATAGGTAAGGTCTTCTGACATGATTACACCCAAATCCTTTACATTGCCTTTTTTGTTTTATGTTATGATTTGACTGGTTTTTGTATGTGGCTTCCGTTTTTATATTTTCATTTTTTTCCGTTTTTCACCACCACAGAACACTAGCCTCCATAAAGAAACCTGCTGGAACGAACAAATGAAAGTGATAAAACGAAATATATGAACTATTACAAACAACATAAGTGAGCATAAACAATGTGTGATAAGAGCGAGTGCCAACCTTACCTTTGTTCAAGAACCACAACGACACAGTCCTACACACCAGATAAACGTACACTCCTCCAAATCTCCATAACTTACCTCTTGGTTTATCGTTTTCTGAAAAGAGAAATGAGAGAGCAATTAGAAGCATGAGGTGGAGGGCAAGGTATAGGGAAAGGGATGAGATAAAGGGGTTATGAGCAGGCCTGTAATCTGATCTGGAAGCAATTCTTGGGGTATTTGACCAAGTTGGTAGAAATGTAGACTCCTACTTTTAATGTAAATGATGTCAGTGTAGAAAAGTTTTCAGCACTGAAAATGGTCACATCAGGCTTGAGGCCTTCTATGAGGAAGCATCTGGCAGATGTACTCGATTCTGTTTAAAAAACATTGTTTTTCGATTTTAGATTTCATTTTTTATTTAACCCTATTCTACCTATCAACATTAGAGGCCCGAGACTATTCAACACACTTCCACTACATGTTATACTCTTCAACACACTTCCGCTACATGTTATACTCTTCAACACTCTTCCGCTACATGTGATTTCTGTGTGCAGATTCAGAACCAGTTCCCTCGAATATTTTCCATGTATAAATTGTTATGTATCTCTCCTGCCTGCACTCTAGAGTATACAGTTAGAACTTTTAATTAATTGGTCCCTATAATTTAAATAATTTAGATATTTCACAAGATTGGATTTCTGAAGTAAACTATCTTTGCATGCCCTTTAATATGGAACAGGTACTAATGATAATACAACAGTGTAAACTATGTGGTATGTAATGGTCTGGTCAACAATTTCTCTGGCGCTGAATGGGGACCGTTAGTGTGCAACAATATTCCACCCTAGAGAGCAGTAATATCTTAAAAAATATCATTAGTATGGCATCCCTAGTTTGGAAGGTCCTCGTTATCCAACCTGTCATTTTTCTTGCAGTCGTGACAGCTACTTTATTATATTGTTTAAAAGTAAGGTCTTCCAGACATGATTACTTTTAGATCCTTTACATTGCTTTTTTGTTTTATAGTATGATTTGATCGAGTTATGTGCATTCGGTTTTTACATTTTCATTATCCGTAACATGGAATTTACATTCATCAAACATCATTATCTGTGGCACATTGAAAGACCCGATTAACATCAGAGTACTATAGATTGTGTACTTGTGTACAAGTACAGTACTTGTGTACAAGGACACAGGTACTGTGTCCTTGTCAATGTCCGATATGAGGATTTGAAAAAGTATTGGAGCAAGCACAGTACCCTGAGGGACTGAGCTCTTCACGATTGATAGACTGGATTTTATTTTGTCGACTATTACACATTGGGTTCTGTTAGTCTGGATATTGCAAATCCATCTGCCTATTTATCCAGTAATTCCTTTTGAACGCATTTTGTGTGCAATAACACTGTGGTCACATTAGCCGAAGGCTTTTGCAAAATCCGTATAAATTACATAGGCATTTTGTCTGTCTTCACAAACACTGCTTCAGAACAGGGCACTCCCGTCTCTCAGTTGCTAGATCACCAAGACATGGCCTTTGGTGCCATTGAAGACTAGCAAATACACAGACTTTGCAAAAAGCTTTTGACAAATGTAATCATGTGTTATTGCACACGAAAGGCATACAAAAGGAATTGCTGGCAAAGTAGGGAGATGGATCTTCAACTTCCTAACAAACAGAATGCAGTGTAATATTTATTATTTATTAATACAGTAGGGTAATTTAGATTTCCCTTTCTTTATTGCAATAGTCTTATCTGCTTGAGCATTTCTATTATTTCTTTGGTTTGCAGAGTTGTCTGCATTCTCTTTCTATGGTGGACGTCTTCCCGACTTGCTTCAAGCAAACTTTTGTACGCTTCAGTAATCAATGTTTCTATTCCTTGCGTGGAGTGTTTTCTTGCACTAGACTGTCATAAGTAACCATAATTTTCCAGTTGTCAGCTTTGTTTACCTATTCACTGCTGCCTTCCTAGGCAACATCAAGGGCCCAAGGTAAGGTTAGGCCTAGCTAGGCCTATACCCCATTTAGTGTGATGAGGGAGGCAAGTAGCCTGCAGGCCACACCATAAGTACCAGGAAGGTGACCCCCAACAGTGCAGTGAGGTCAACAGTTTGGAGGCCACAAGAGCAAAAAGCCAGAGGTTCTCACAGCTACTTACCATCTTTTCCTGATGCGTGCAAGGAAAACGGAAACAAATATTGTTAATAAACCCAAGTTATTTATTTATTCTTCTTCATTAGGCTAACCTGTTTATTATTTACATGTCTCTAAACTGGTCTCAATATCAACATAATATTTACAATACAGTATCTCAAACTCTTAAATAAACATTACTTCTAATATAATACTCCTATACAATATATTTTTACATTACACACTGTATAATACTGTACAGTGCCAGTCAGGCAACATGGACCTAGAATATTTTTACAGCAGCCACACAGCCTGACCAGTGTAGAGATTTACCTCTGAATATACTGCAGTGAATATGCCGAATATATATTGTAATATGGGGCTGTGAATCTAGAAATTATTAATACAGTACTACTGTTGCAAGTTTTGAGGTTATCTTGAGGTTATCTCGAGATGATTTTGGGGCTTAGTGTCCCCGCGGCCCGGTCTTCGACCAGGCTTCCAACCCTAGGAAGCAGCCCATGACAGCTGACTAACTCCCAGGTACCTATTTACTGCAAGATAATAGGGGCTTCAGGGTGAAAGAAACTCTGCCCATTGTTTCTCGCCAGCGCCCGGGATCGAACCCGGGACCACAGGATCACGCATCCAGTGTTCTGTCCACTCGGCCACCGGCTCCCCAAAGCTTAAAAAAGTTTCTTATTATTCCAAGTCAAAAATTAAGCACAAAATCCCTCAAGGTAATAGACACAGACAGGAACAGTTCCTGTCTGTGGACGACTAACATACAATTGTTAGTCGAGACTCACAGACAAGTGTGGGAGTGTGTGGGAGAGTGTACTGGACGACTAACAGACAATTGGGTTAAGGGTCTGACGACTTCCAATTCTTTTGAACAGTCAGTGTGATCTAGCGGGTTACGTACTGGATACGCTAAGGTGCATGGAGCCTCCCTCGGGCTGGCCCAGACACCCATCCTTCCTCTCGCACTCTGGCTGGTCCAGACACCTACCCTCCCTTCCTCTCGCGGTCTTGCTGGTCCAAACACCCACCCACCCTACCTCTCACGCTCTGGCTGACCCAGACACCCACCGTCCCTCCCTCCCTCCTCGCGCTCTGGGTGGCCTAGACATCCAACCTTCCTCCCTCTCATGCTCTGACTGGCCCAGACACCCACCTTCCCTCCCTCTTGCGCTCTGGCTGGCCCAGACACCCTCCCTCCTACCCCAACAACAGGCTGCCCTCGATACCCAAACCCGCCCTCAAGTTTCCCAAGCCCCCTCCCATTACTTGTCCAACTCTTCCCTTTAAGACTACCCCTTTACTCTACTCTCTTACTGCCCGACACATACCACCATTAACCACTGCACTGTGCCAAACGACAAATGCCACTCGCCCATTACTGAACCAACTGACAAAAGTATTTTTTATTTTTTCGTACATGGTCGTACATGGATGTGTGTTCGTGTGTTAGAGAGAAATATATGTAGTAGATATAATAGAAGAAAAATAGATTGGTTAGAAAGGAGGGGTCCAAGAGCAAATAGCTCGATTCTGCTGACACAGATGAAAATGGGTGTTGGGAATTTTCGTATTTACTATTTTCACTGCAAACCTCAACCATAAACCTAACCCCTATCATTAATTATATTTTTAATATACAGCACATTTCAAAATGTTGATTATACTGTATACCAATTGCTAATTATGTAAACTCAAAGCTGTGATACCTTATATTTGTGATTTAAGATACTGTACTGTATATGAACAAATATAAACCCACGAAGTTCGAACACTGATTGGAAGCCATTATGAGTATGTCTAACTTTCCCATGGACTAGGTTCAGTTTGCATGAGACTTTACAAAATGTCCAGTTTGCACTCCCAATGGGGTACTATAATAGGGGGGGGAAGTAACAGCAAGTGTACACAGTGAGCCATTAGTACCGTGACAACCAGCGAGGATATAAAAACTTACCTCCCACGGCATCCAACATGCGATAGAATCTATACTCGAGGTGAAGTTGAGGAGCCTTGGCCTTGATAGGTTCCTGAAACACAAGGACATACACTTCAGTTTGGTAATTGTGTTATACCAGTTTAAGGCAGGCAGATAATGCACAAAACTTTAATATTGGTAAAAATGTACAACAGCATTAACAGAGCTTATGTTGCAAGGCATATGCAACATAAGTTCTGCACAAACACTATATCTAGTTGCACAACAGATTCTAACAATACATACTTTAATAATATACCTGTACATGTACATGTATTTAGAGCTGAACAAATCTTATGAAATTTTATTACAGCGACTAAATATCCTTGGTAATATTGTAACTAAATATGCATATGGATTATATACATGTATGCAAACTTTTCAATAACTGTACAGCCTCACTTTTTAAGATCATGGAAAATCATTTGGAATAACGTGGAGATTGAACCAGCGACCTAGTAAATGCCAGCTGCACATACTCCTAGGCCACGACATGCTAAAAGCTATTTAACCTAGCACCCCTACTGAATCCACTAGAAATTCTGGTGGAGAACAATATTACCCATACCAGAGAGCATGTGGGCTATTCATAAAACTTGGTTGGACACCAGTTGGTGTCTCCAGAATTCCTAGTGGATTCAGTAGGGTCCCAGATTGAATGGCTTTTAGCATGTCATGGCCTAAGGGTATGGCACATGGCTGGTGTTCACTAAGTTGCTGGTTCAATCACATATTGCATTTTTTACACAAGTCAGGTCACCAATTTCTTTGTGTTTATTAACACTATCAACACGCCTCCCACCCCTCGCACCTCAAGGTAGGCGGAGTGTTGAGTGTGAACTCGCCACAAATATGATTATACTCTTTTCAGCTTTGTGACTTTAATTTTCGTGCTACGTCGTTCAATTTGGTATCAAATTGTTCGCAATAGAATGCCCTAAAGGGATATTTCCATACAAGAGTAAATATTAGAACGTTAACAAATACTATAAGATAAAGTTCATCATCATGTGAACAACACCTGCTTTTCTTCGGTGTTTCCAGTCGTCATTTATTCCCGACTGCAGAGTGGTGATGCCACGTAGGATATACAGAGCATGGGAATATGTTGGCGCACATTTTAGAATAAGTTCCACAGTAATCGGACAATAAATGGAATTTTTACAAATTGTTAAATATGTGACGCCGTTTGCATCATCTACTCTATTTTTGTTTTATGACATCGACACCACCATCGGGCCACGAAAGTGTTAACACTTTCGTGGCTCGAAAGTGATAGCATTCGTGATGGCATTCATATTAGCAAAGTTTTCAGTAGAATGTTAAAAATTTTAAACTTTGCCACGGGTCAAGCATTTAACAGAGTTCAAGGAAATAGTATAAGCAACGTAAAGTCTCGTGAACAGTACAGTGGCACCTCGGCTTACAAATGCCCCTCTACAAATTTTTCGGGTTAAGAGCCTAATTTCATTATAAAATTTCACTCGGGTTACAAGCTTTACCTCGAGTTACAAGTTTGTTGATACATGTTTACCCCATGTTTACCCCATGTTTGGTAAACTGAGCGCGTGGTTCCTGGTGGTACAGTCACCCGCGCTTCAATTTACCAGTGGCTCCCGCTTAATGACAATCGTGTTCGAATTCTTTGTAAAGAATTTCATTGTTTTTCTGCTTTTTGGGGGGTTTTGAACATAAAAGTAATTACAGTACAGTATTATATATCACACCATGGGTCCCAAGAAAGTCAGTTATAAGGTTCAAACTAAGAAAACACATTTGAGCATGACCAGCGAGGAAAAACAAGATCATTTTCATAAACATGAAAATGGTACACGACTTGTTGAACTAGCTACAGTACAACAAATTTTCAGGGAAGGCAGCAGCAGCAGTAGAGGATGTCCCTTCCTCATTAAGAAAATGTGTGCAGTATAGGAAGACCTGCAAAGTTCTACTGAAAAGACTTCCCAGATAAAGCTTTAGCAGGCCGTTGCATTGACCTTATTAATGACAATATGTCTTCTCACTACAAACAAGTTTGAAAATGTAGGGAAAAACGAATGTCTTTAGACAGATTCTTAGGAAGACAAGCAAGCAGTGAGCCACATCCAGGTCTTAGTGGTATGCCTGCAAAACATACGAGAGAGAGAGAGAGAGAGAGAGAGAGAGAGAGAGAGAGAGAGAGAGAGAGAGAGAGAGAGAGAGAGAGAGAGAGAGAGAGAGAGTATCCCAGAGAAGTCACAAGTGCTTGATATAAAGGAAGGGGACTTCCCTTCCAAACATTAACACCTCTCCTCCTCCCTCCTCCTCACTGTCTTCCATACGCCAACAAGAATCATCAATAAAGGTAAGCTAAAAGTAATTTGTACATACTGTACTATAGTGCTGTGTATTAGGTGTGTGTGTATTAGGTATGAAATGCATTTTGAAGTTAATATTTTTGGGAGTGTGGAACAGATTAAGGGGCCTGGTGACAGAGGAGACTTTCCAAATACAACCAAAAGGCAGGAGCGCCCTGTTCTGAACCCGTGTTGTCCAGGGTTATGTAGATGTGATTCCATGCGATTTGTAATGTTACTACTAACCACTCTTTCAAAGATTTTTATGGTGTGAGGTTAGAGCTATTGGTCTATAATTTGTAGCATCTGCTGTACTGCCTTCTTTGTGAAGTGACGCGATCTCCACTGTTTTAAGTATGTCAGGTATAATGCCAGTATAGCTCCATCTCCAAAAGATGTTTAGGGCCTGTGATAGTGGTGTTCTGCACTTCTTGAGATAAAGTGGACTTTCTTTGTATTGCATGATTTGATACCTTGTATGTTGGCAAATATGAAAGATGTCATATTTGTGGAAGTGTTGGGTATTTTACTATGTGGGTCTGGTATGGGTGCTTCATTATCTGTAACCTGTTTAGCATCTGACCAAGTTGATGGTACAGTTTGGACATTTTTTGCCATTCTTTTACTCTTTCTCTTACAACAACAAAAACACTAGGTATGTATGGATGTTGCTGTATTCATAATGGCATTCTTCTGATTTTATTCGCGTTGTTCCTTTGATATGAAAATCTGGGCATTGTTTGTTAAAACACTCCTTTTTGGTTAACAAATTTTTACACAGCTTTGGGTGGAAGTATTTGTAGTTATCAGAGCAACACGTTCCCTGGAAACACAAACCAAAACTGTTTTTATTTTCCGCTTGTTACAACTTGTAATAATGTTGTTACATCTTGGCTTAACGTGTTTATGACGTATTAGAACGTTGTTACAACTTGCTATATTGGTTGTTATAACTGGTTAGGAGGTGTTAAAACTTGTTCGAACGTTGTACCAACGTCGTAGTTTTGCTGTGTGTTTGGCGGGTTCCTATATTTAGGGTATTTCTGCAGTTTCTTGGGTGGTTATATTTGCATGTTCCATTTGTTCTTCCTGACAGCTCTTTATTTACACACACACACACACACACCTCATGCATAATATTAGCAGGTTCCACATTAGAAATCCAACTCATATGTATGTACACCTGTACAGTGAATCCTCGGCTTACGAATGTCACTTTTTACAAACTTTTCCAGTTACGAGCCCATTTTTTTTGTAAAATCCGAATGAAGTTACAAATTTTGCCTCGGGTAATGTAGTTTGTTCATACACGTATGGCCAACCTAGCAAATGGTGACACGGCGATCGCCCCTCAATTTACTGGTGCCTCCCACCTAGTGACAATCGTGCTTGAATTCTTTGTAAAGAATTTCAGTGTATTTCGGATTTTTGGGTACAGGTATTTGAACATAAGTTTTTATTATATATCTCGCCACAGGTCCCAAGAAAGCCAGTGTTAAGGTTCAACCCAAGAAAACACACATGAGGATGACCATAGAGGAAAAACAAATGATCATTCGTAAACATGAAAATGGTACACGGGTTGTTGAACTAGCTAGGCAGTACAACAATTTATGTCAATGATATGCACTGTAATTTCTATAAAATTAAAAAAAAAAAAAAAAAAAAAATATGAGTACTTAAGTGGCAAAAGTCATATCGACAATCATGAAACAAAGAACATACACTTGAGGACGTTGAAAAGTCGTTATTAATTTGGATACACGACAAGGAGTTAGTGGATGACAGCGTTTGAGAGGCCATTTGTGAAAAAGCAAATCTATTGCATGAAGACCTTTTAGAGAAAACCCCTGGAACAAGTGATACAGATACGAAAGTGTTTAAAGCGAGCAGGGGATAGTTTCAGAAATTTAGAAAAAGAAGTGGCATTCAGTGTTGTGTGAGTTATGAGTGTTATGAGTTGGTGGAGGAACACAGCGAAGAACTTACCACAGAAGAAATCTAGCCCTTCATAAGGAGCAGCAACAAGAGGCAGCCGAGGAAATTTCTTCAGGAGAGGAGGAAGCAGTACAGTGTCCCTTCCTCGAATGATTGTTAAAGATTAAGCCAACCAGGTGGCACCGGCATGAATAGCCTTTAAATCCCTTCCTCAACAATTAAGAAGTGGTGTAGACTATGGGAAGAAATGCAAACTCTTGTTGAAACGACTCACCCAGAGTAAGCTGTAGTAGGCCATTGCCTTTACCTTTTTAATGACACTGATGTCTCATTACAGACAAGTGTTACAACATAGGGAAAACAAGTCTATGGAAAGGTTTTAGTGAGAAAAACAAGCAGTGAGCTACAAGCAGGTCCTAGTGGTATGCAGGCAAAATGTGCCAGAGAGAGTACCCTAGAGAAGGCATCACTGCCTGATGTTATAATGGAAGGGGACTTCCCTTCCAAACACTAACACCTCTTCCCTCTCCCCACCATCTTCCATACACCAACAAGGTATCAATAAAGGTAAGCAATAACTTGTACATACTTTAATACTAAAGATTTGGGTGAATTAGGTATAAAATTTACTTTGAAGTTAATATTTTTGAGTGTGTGGAATGAATTAATTCAATTTACATTTCTTATGGAAAAATTTGCTTCGGTTTATGAACTTTCAGGCTACGAACCGTATCGGGGAACGAATTAAATTCATAAGCCAAGGTACCACTGTACTTTTACTTGAATAAACATTTGATTTGATTTACCATTCTCAATTTTAATCTGGGTAAATTGAAGTCTCCAAGGAAGATAATATCTGGTACTAACTGGGTTTGCTAGGTTATCAAGGATATTCTCTATTTTGTGTAGCCACTCTGAATTCCTCAACTGCTGCATCTGGCAGTCTGTATATTAGAATACAGTAATTAGATTTAAATTTTCAACTCTGATTCCAAGTATCTCTACCATCTCACTGGTCAAGTTCAGGAACAATGTGCATGCTCTACTATACAGACCTACTCCTCCACCTTACCTAATTACTGTCACTTCTATATAGATTATAATTTGGGATCCATATTTCACTATCCATGGAGTCATAGATCTATGTAAAAGCCTAAACTGAGAAAGCAGGCCACAATGTTCAGCAAATCTAGGGCAGTTTACCTGATGCTGAGCAAGTGACATGGCAGAATATGAAAAACATCCCCACTGAAAAGTAGGGATGCAATAAGCATGCTTATAGAATTCTAAAACATTAAGGGTCTAAACTTTTCAGCACTTACCACAAATATGAGGGCAATTACTAAATGTAACTGTTTAACATGAAACTTCATCAAACATCTTTAAAGGATACCCGAGATCAACTGGACTGTGGCTGCTATATAGGATTAAACCACAATGACCTACAGCTTGGTCGATCAGACCAACAACAAGGCCTGGTCTGAGCCTGACCAGCACACACTTATTTTTAGAATAACCTCAAAGTAGATTTCAGCAAAGGTAAAGCACACTTTGTAATTCTTGAGACGCTTAGCACCATTGTATTTATAAACCACTCCTTGTAAGGTCACTCAATCACACACATTACTGAAACACACAATCTTCAATAGAAGTTAATGAATGAAGTCCATGTATCCAGAGCTTTATCTACTTTTAAAAAATAAAGTAACAAATTAAGAAATACAGTAGTATCTACATACCATCTAATGTATTAGCATTAGGCTGCCATTATGACAAGATATTTAATAAATACATACATGACACCCAACCCACCCATCTTAAAATGAAGAACTGACAATGTTTAGGTCTCCCTTGGTCCATCAAGTCATCAATTAAATAAATGACTTGACTTGATAATGGTCCATGACAGACCAAAACATCATAGATCATTTTTAGATGTGGAGGTTGGGCGTCAACTCCAGCTATATTATTGTGACATCTGCAAATACAGCAGTCATTAAGGATAGACTACTTACCAACTTGATAGCGACGTGCTCATTGTTGTACAAATTCTTTCCTGAAATTAAAAAATACTAAATTAAAAATTAACTAGAAACAATGAACTGTTTCTTGTAATATACAGTACAGTATTTCAAGTTGCACACAGACTTTATAAACACCCTGTACATGTTAGACTAACTATTGTAGTTCAATGATTTAACTTGACTAAATTATTAGGGTTTGGTTCTCGAGCCTATTACGTGCCTGTATAACTTTCCCACCAGCAGTTGTAAGATGGTTATGGAGCCCACACCCACAAGATAGGTACAGGGCACATGCCAAATGAACCAAAACGTGTTCTCTTTATGCTAGTGGTTTTCTATGACATTTGACAATATTAATGCTTCATACTCCTACTCAAAAACCTTTATCTGGCTGATGTAGATAAAGCATCACCGAGGAATGCCACACACCAGTGCACCACCAAGATGTGGTGCACCACCACGGAGTGCCACGCACCCACCAGCGGTGCACCAATATAAGAACTTAAACTTGTGCAAGAAATCACTGAGAACCTTGTATACCGCATATGTCAGACCAAACATGGATTATGCAGCCTCTGCCTGGAGTCCAATACCTAGTTTATCACAAGGAGGGACTCTCCTAGAGACAGCAACAAGGCGAGCTAAAATATTAGACGTGATGCCTAGACTAAGCCAACATGTCAAATGGCCCATAAGAATGAGATAATGATGAACCAGCCAGACTTTATCTGATATTCACCCTGAACATGTCAGACATAACAGATGTCAAATCAGAATTCCCACAGGAATGAGTGACCACAGAGAACTAACATTTGAGCAGCTGGTGGGAAGTAGGAATAACTTACCAGAGGAAAGGACTGAGAAGCAAAAGGCTGGTATACCTAAGGGAAACTATGAAGAAGAAAATTTATAATAAGAATACCATGGGAAACAGCTTGGAGAAAAATCTGTAACAAGACATGATGGACTACATCACCTATTTGATGGTGGCAAATACTATTATAGAACAGAGAATCCCTGGAAGCAGTCTAAATGAGCAATCACACAAATGACCTCTTGCAGATGTGTGACATTAGCTTTAAACCAGCAAATAGTAGAGCCGACTAGGAAAGAAAACATCCTAGACTTTATTTTTACAAACAACAATGAGTTAATCAGGATTATAACGATTACAACTACAGTGGCACCTTGGTCTTCGAATGCCCCCCTCTTCAAATTTTTGGTTCTCGAGTTCAATTTCTTCCAAAAATTTGACTTCGTATTCAAGGTTTGCCTTGGTACTCTTAATTTGTTTATACACATATGGGTCCACCGAGCGTGCGGCACGTGGCAAGGCACGCCTCAGTTTACCAGTCTTCTGCCCCAGCGATGACAACTCATGAATTCTGTGCGAAAAACTACATTGTTTGTGCTTTTTTTGGTTTCTGAACATAAAATTATTATACACCACGCCATGGGTCCCAAGAAAGTCGATGGTAAAGTTCAACCTAAGAAAATAGTTATGAGTAGAGACAGTAGAGGATGCCCCTTCCTCATTAACCCTTTAGCTGCGCAATACTCACATAGGCGATGGGAGTAACCTGCACCGCAATGCGCTCATCACACATAGGCGATCGAGGGTCCCCCACACGATTTAAATGTCTCGCAGCTACACGGGGTTCGCATCAGCTACCTCAGGGCTCTTGTAAACAGACCCTATTTAAAAATAAATCATGGGCAACATCCTCAGGTGTGAGAGCCACAGTACTGAGTGAGCAGCCAAGGCTGGTGCACGCAGCATGAGCACTGCTGTTCACCTTGTGGCCACAGCATTGCCTAAAAATTACAAAATACAGTATATATGTAACTGCTATTATTTAGCGATGATAATATTACAGAAGATCCCCGTGATAAAAATTACCAGGATTCTAATAGCAGGATTGTTGTGATAATTAGAGCTGTGCATAGTATTGTGCGAGGAGTAATGCTGATCGAGGGAGGTAGCATCGTCTGCTGACTGTGTAATTACCTAAGTGAATTACACAGTCAGCAGACGATAAGCGAATTACATAGTCAGCAGACGATGCTACCTTCCTCGATCAGCATTATTCCTCCCACAATACTACGCACTTCTGTGTGGCCACCTGTTGTTGTCTGCACTCACCATTATCAGCTCAGTGGTTCTCTATGGTGAACTTGTCAAGCTGTATAGGGTGGCCACTCTGCTTTGGGAACCATACCAGCTTACTTTAACAGTTATTGTGAATAAAACATGTAGATACTTGTATATAATGTGTGTATATAATGTAATAATGCCACAAACAGTATGGTTGGGGAGGAATGTTAGTGTGTCTGGCCTTGAATGAGCGAGGGAGGGAGGGAAGCAACAGCTGATTGTGTGGTGACCTCTTATTGTCTGAATTCACCATACCAGCTTATTTGTACAGTTATGGTAAACAAAACATTTAGATACTTGTATATAACATCTGTATATAGTGAATAAAACCAAAAATAGTATGGTGGGAGGAGAGCAGCATAAGGGTTAAAAAAAAATGTATGAAGTATGGGAAGAATGCCAAAGATTTGCTGAAAAGACTCTCCCAGATAAAGCTGTAGCAGGCCGTTGCATTGACCTTTTTAAAGACAATGTGATGTCTCACTATAGACAAGTGTTAAAAATGTAGGGGAAAAAAAGTGACCTTAGAGAGATTCTTAGTAAGACAAGCAAGCAGCGAGCCACAACCAGGTACAGTACTAGTGGTATGCCTGCAAAATGTAGGAGAGAGTACAAGAAAATTCATCAGTCACCTGATATTATAATGAAAGCATCGACTCCCCGTCTAAACACCAACACCTCTCCTCCTCACCGTCTTCCGTATGCCAACAAGAGTCCTCAATAAAGGTAAGGTACCTATGAGTAGTTTTCGGTATATAATGTATTTTTTAAGTTAATATTTTTTGGGGTGTGGAACGGATTAATTCAATTTACATTATTTCTTATAGGAAATTTTGTTTCGGTTTTCGAACCGCCTCTGGGAATGGATTAAATTAAAAAAAAAAAAGTACCAATGTACTCGTTACTTGGATCAAACCTGATCAAAGTTCAGACTAGCATGGGCAATAGACCCTATGCAGCCAGTCTCAAATCCAAGAGGAAAATTCAGCAAATTCAATTTTAATAAACTGATTAATTGGGAACGAACAAACCAAGACCTCACAAAACAATGCTGGAAAGAACAACTACATAATGTAGCATTAAACCAATGCTTCAAGAGTCCCAGTCCCCCAATGTACTGTACTTGCTCCAGTACTTTTTCTCATCCTAATATCAGACAGATGAGGATACAAACTACATCATTATCATTTGCAGATGTACTATAACATTCATGCAAGTAGACAATATATAGAGGACACGGCAAACCTCCAATCGGATGTAAATCGGGTCTTTCAATGGGCCACAGATAATATGATGTTTTAATGAAAAATTCTAGCACCTGCACTATGGAAACAATGAAAATTTAAGAACGGAAACCACATACAGTATGAAATGGAATCAAATCAAATCAAATAGAACGAAAAAGCAATGTAAAGGACCTAGGGGTAATCATGTCAAAAGACCTTACCTTTACAGAACACAATAAAGTAGCCGTCACGACTGCAAGAAAAATAACCTTCCAAACAAGGGTTGCTAAACCAACGATGATACTTCAAAGACACTGGTGCTCTCTAGGGTGGAATATTGTTGCACTTTAACAGCTCTATTCAGAACTGGGGAAATTACTGAGAGCATGCAAAGGTCCTTTACCTAGAATCTACTCTACAAGTCATCTTAATTACTGGGATCGATTAAAAGTTCTAAATCGGTATTTTCTAGGGTGCAGGCGAGATAGATAATAATCTATACGTGGAAAATATTAGAGGGACTGGTTCCAAATCTGAACACAGAACTAACATCACATGAGACCAGTAGGCATGGCAGGATGTGCAAATTACCCTCACTGAAAAGCAGAAGCGCAATAGGTACGCTGAGGGGAGAACTATCAACATCCAGGGCCCAAGACTTTTCAACACACACTTGCTACACGTAACGAGTATAACTTGCCAGCATCTCTGTGTTCAAGAGAGAAGAAGACAAACATCTCCAAAGAATACCTGATCAATCAGGCTGTGATTTATGTCAGGCTGCGAGCAACCGCATCAGTCTGGTTGACCAAACGACCAACCGGGAGGCCGACAAACCATCCAAATCAGATGTAAAATCAGGTCTTTCAATGGGCTACAGAAAAAATATGGTATTTAATAAAAGATAAGTTCCAGCTTATGCACTAAGGGAAAAAATTAAAAAATTAAACCAAACCATGTACAAAACGCAGTCAAATCATACCATAGAACGAAAAAGCATTGTAAAGAATTTGGATGTACAGTACAGTACCTGTACTCATGTCGGAAGACCTTACCGTTAAAGAACACAAAGTGGCCATCACAACTGCAAGAAAAACTGGCAGGTTGGATAACAAGAACCTTTCAAACTAGATACGCTATACCAGTGATGATACTTTTCAAGATGCTAGTAGTGCTCTCTAGAGTGGAATACTGTTGCACAACGACAGCCTCTTTTAAAGCTGGAGAAATTGCTGACCTGGAGAGCGTGCAGAGATCCTTTACGACTGGAATCCACTCAAAAACACCTAAACTATTAGGACCGACTATAGTGCCTAAATCTGTATTCTCTCGAGCACAGGCGAGAGAAATACATAATTTACACATGAAAAAATATTAGAGGGGCTGGTTCTAAATCTGCAAACAGAAATATCACACGAGACCAGAAAGCATGGCAGGATGTGCAGAATACTCCCGTTAAAAAGCAGAGGTGCAATAGATACTCAGAGAGAACTCTTAGCAATATCAGAGGGCCCATGACTGTTCAAAATGCTTCCACTACACATAAGGGGCATAACTGGCTGACCCCTCAGTGTTTGAGAGGTCGTGTTCTTACTTGGTGTAAGAACAGAAGCAGAGGCACTGAAAACAACATGGCAAATAAAGCCAAGACCCAACTAAAACTGCTTTACAGCCACATTAGGAAACTAAGAGGGGAGTTGCAACATATTAAACAACTTTGGAGGCTATTGAAATTACCAGAGATGAGGTTAGGAGGCATCTGCTAGATCTGGACATGACTAAGGCTGTTGCACTTTATTGAATCTCACCATGGATGAAAAAAAAAAGGGGGGGGGGGGGGCAGAAGCACTTTGCATGCATACCTGGAGAAGGTCCCGAGAGTTCTTCTTCTCCCCGAGCCCAGCCTGAGGCCAGGCTCGACTTGTGATGACTTCGTCCAACAGTCCCGGCCTGCAGGCCCACATTCACTACAACCTGGTTGGTCCAGCACTTCTTGCAAAAACTTATCTAATTGCCTCTTGAATACATCCACCTTTGTTCCAGCAATATTTTGCCACTTTCTGTGGTGTATAACGTCACTGGAAACAGGAGACCTACCAGAAACTTTGAAGACAGTTAATGTAGTCCCAATACTGTATACAAAAAGGGTGATAGGAAGGAGGCCCTAAACTACAGGCTCATGTCCTTAACGTCCATACCATGTAAGGTGATGGAGAAGTTCACGAGAAGAGGCTTAACACCTACCAGCATGGGTTCAGGGATGGGCCCTTGCCTTACAGATTTAATAATTAATAGCTTTAATAATGCTATGACCAAGCAACAAGCATTAAGCAAGAAACCACAGGGTGGGCAGACTATTTTTTTGGATTGGTGGAAAGCTTTTGATAAAAGTCCCCTATAAAAGGGTGTTGCACAAGTTATTCTCAAAATAATTGTTTAATTGATGTGGGTGAGCATTCTTGCAAGAGAAAGGATTTAAATGCAGGAAACATCTGTATCAGCTGTGTGCCAGGAAATAGTGACAGCCAGTGAGTCTATGAGAGAGGAGCCTTCTGTCAACCTCGGCAAACTCTCAGTACTCCTTCAGCTGCTCACTTCAAACTGTGTAGATATGAAAATACTGATAAATTTTAATGATTATATTTTCAATATCAAGATTCATTCTTTCTGCTCCATGATGGATACAGTTGCTTAAAATGTGTGCTGGGCAACCCACTCCAATTAATACTCTTTCAAATTTTAAGAAAATGTTGCAAAAAACATTATTCCCTTCTTTCTCAAGCTTGAGTCCTCCAAACATTGTATTCCAGTTGTCACCTGTGAATGCCACACACTTTTCAGAGTCCATTTTTTCTAGGGGTTTCTTTTATGTAGATTCTTTTATGTGTACAGTTTCATTAGGCTTGATCTTAAACTCAATCAGTCTCTACTGTAAATCAACATTCTTCCAATCAAAATACTGAATAATTGAAGGAAATAGCTTTAATGTATCTATTGCTTCTTCCTGTAGCAATTAAACAGTATGCAATCTCATTTTCTTCTAGACTTTTCATGGCAACAACAGAATGCAATGCATGCATAGATGTAACAATTGATTATGTCTTTGTTCAAGCACTAGAAAACTTCTTTGTCACCTTAGCATCAGTCTTTTTCAGCACAAGTTCATGGATAAAATACTATTGTAATGTTTAACAGTGTGAAATGCACAAGTATCTTCTGCAGCAGTGACAGCATCTTCCATTTTATTCCCTGGTTTGATAAAATATTCCATCAGTTTTATTTATGAGCTCTCTCCTTGTGCTGATCTTGTGTGTTTTCCAGAGTTCACATGTGTGTAAATTACCAATACCTCTGTATGCCACAGAGACATACATTTCCTATATCTACACCAAACACACTGCTTCCCATTCATCCCTGCCTCTCTTAAAGCACAGAAGTTTTGTTCTGGATCTTGGCAGTGAATTTACTTTTCTGTTTGGACAGTGTCAGGGCTTTTATGTTTGGTAAAACTGCAACAAATTACAAATAGCACGTAGTAATGTCCCCACAAACAAACCAACAAGATCAGAGCTGGTTCAACACTGGACTAAGGACTAGCTGGCTGGGCAACCATGTTACCACCATCACTGGTAGTATTATTTTGTCAATACTGTACATGTAAATAATATAGCGAAGGTGGCTATATTATTCAGTATTATACTGAAAATGCAATAGTGCAAGATAATAACAAATGTCAATAATTGTATGCAATTACTAGTTATTATATGGCTACAACAGCATTATGTAAATAGCATACAACACTAAACCAGTCCAGTAGGCAACACTTACTAGCTGATGAAAACAGTAAATCATTTTTTAAGTAATGGAAGCTGAAATGACACACTTTTTGAAGAATTAATTAAATTCTTTCAGGATGCAAATTTGACACCTGAATTTAGGACATGTCCTGAAAAATACGGACAAATGGTGATCATAGCTCAGAAACCTGTACACCTGTTGATTAACTGTCAAGAGGCAGTACTACAAGCCAAAGCTCAACCCCCACAAGCATAATTACCTGCTGGATGGGGTTCTGAGAGTTGTTCCTACTCCCCAGGCCAGACTAGGCTTTCTGAGAGATTGGTCCAACAGGATGTTGCTTGGAGCAACCCGCAGGCCCACATATCCACCACAGCTTGCTTGGTCCAGCATTTCATGAAAACTATTAGGCAAGTACCTGACCCCTCTGAACCTACCACAGCTTACTTAAATGACAACTGCTAGAAAAACCACCTAATCACTCCACCTTCCACAATTTCTCTGCAATATCTTGTACTAGACGATAACTCAACAGTCAAAGACGAGCTACCAATAAGAGGGAGTGTACAATGCACCAATATGGGAAACCCCCAGTAACAACTGGAGCCACATCAGTGCCTCATTACCAACAGTGTCCCCCAATATCTACTGGAGCCACACCAGCCGCTCACTACCAACCCGGACATGTCCCCAGTACAGGGTTCACATCACACTGAACCTGTCCCCAGAAGCTTACATCAAAAGAATACCAGTGGCATATGCTAGATTGGCCAACATCAGAACTGCCTTTAGAAACTTGTGTAAGAATCATTCAGAACTTTGTATACCACTGTCAGACCAGTCCTAGAGTACGTAGCTCCAGCCTGGAGTCCATACCTAGTTAAACACAAGCCAAAGTTAGAAAAGATTCAGAGGTATACCACCAGACTAGTCACAGAACTAAGAGGTACGAATTACGAAGAAAGGTTATGGGAGCTAAACTTCACACCCCTGAAAGACAAGGGGTCACACCCAAGTACCCAAGTGAGCCACAGAAATATTAAAAAAAATTTCAGTGTCAATAGTTAACAAATGGAATGCCTTAGGAAGTGATGTGGTGGAGGCTGGCCCCTCCACCAGTTTCAAGTGTAGATATGATAGAGCCCGATAGGTTCAGGAATCTGTACACCAGTTGATTGACAGTTGAGAGGCAGGACCAAAGAGCCAGAGCCCAACCCCCGCAAGAACAGCTAGGCGAGTACCAACAATGAGTGTCCCCAGTAGGATAATACTGGAGCCAGACCAGTGCCACCAACCTGGCTGTGCCCCCACCACCTACAAGCGCAACATCAGGGCTTCAACAACATTGGGCCACAGCAGCAGCAGCAGCAGCAACCTACAAGAGCTACCTACATCAGTGCCGTACTCACCTAGTCTCAGCTCGCCGAAGTTGCCGCAGCCAATCTTCTTGCCGACCCTGAAGTTGGGCCCGACGAAGAGCTCGAGGGAGTTGGAGGAGGAGGAGGTCCTAGAGCCAGGCTGCATGGTGGTGCCCGTCCTGTTGGCGGTGCTCGCCCTCGACACCCGCCTCGACGCCGGATCCTGCTCATCCTTCGTGGCCCCCCCTCGCTCACGCCTCTCCCCCTTCTGCATGACGGCCTCCTGCGCCTGCCTCAGCCTCGCTCAGCCAACCTGCGGCAGCTCCCAGGCTCCAGTATAACCAGCATGTAACTGTCCGCCAGCTAGCCGCCGCCGCCGCCCGCACACAACACAAACTTCACCTCATCTCCGCCTCAACACTTCCTCACACACAACATTTTCCGGCTCTAAGAGCTCACAAACTTCACTGGGTTACACTGTAGCTTTAATCAGTGGGTGGTGAGCGTTGTATTCCCGGGTTATGAGAGTACTTGCAACGCCCGGGACGACACCTCGAGCTAACAGCTCTGGCAAATCTTTTTAACGCGGATCGATACACTCGCTCTGATATCTTCACCAAATTACCGTCTCTATGCAAATTATGCTATAACAGTAAATGTTTTCCTCTTTCTCACACACGAATATCATTAATTGTATGACTGAAACTATATTCTTCATTGTAATAACATATGGCGTATATTTTATATTGGGTCATTTAAACTTGTCATTACGGTTCTCGGTAACTTCTGACCACCTGATTCATCCAAAATAAATACAACAAATAAGTGCAACTTGAAAAACATTTTAGTATCTTATATATTTTGTATTAGTATTTCATACAACTTGGTTGGGAAATATGTGAAGAGTGTTGGTTGGTATTAATATGTGTTTGTGTGTCAGGGGTTGGGACTAGGGTAGGTGGCGGAGGGTGGTGCGGCGACCGTGATCATTGCTAGAGGCCACCGGGGACTATAGGTAGACTCATGTCTGTTGTGGCAGTCGACACACCCACTATACCACCTCTCTACTCTTATTAAACACCCGTCTCCTACACCACCCCTCTTCTACAGCACCTCTTTCCATCTACACCACCCCTCTCCTCCATCACCACCCTTCTCCTTCTACACTACCCTCTCCTACAGCGTATAAGAGTATGACAGAAACAACATGCCGGTCAACACTATAATTGAGAGAGCCGCCACTGTTGCCTGTAGAAAACAAGTCCCATCTGCTCATCATGGGAGATTTCAATCACGGAAGGATAGACTGGGAAAACGAGGAACCACATGGAGGTGAGGAAACATGGATAGCTAAACTGTTGGCAAATCAACGCTGATTTGGATGTGGCGACAAGAAACTTTCTAAGTCAGCATGTCAGGGGTCCCACAAGAATGATAGGCAACGATGAACCAACGAGACTAATACCTAGTCTTCACTCTGAATGACTCCAACATAAGGGAAATCGGCTTCGAAGCCCACGCGGGAATAAGCGATCACAGTGTACTAATGTTTGAGTATCTAGTCGAAGAAGGGTTAATGTATTCAAAGAAGGGCCCAGAAAACAAAAGGCTGGCATTCCGAGAGGAAAACCACAAGGAGATAAGGAAATTCCTAACAGATATAGCTTGGGAAGTGCTATATCTCCCACCTCCTACTAAAGGAAGGCGAAGAAGCACTGTGCCTATCACTCTCCATGGTGTATAACAAATCACTGGTAACAGGTGAACTTCCGAAAATTTGGAAGACGGCTAATGTAGTCCCGATATTCAAGTAGGGTGATAGACAGGAGGCACTGAACTATAGGCCAGTGTCATTAACTTGCATACCATGCAAGTTGATGGAGAAGATTGTGCGAAAAAAGCTAGTGGAACATCTGAGCAGAAGAACTTTGTATCACAACATTAGCATGGGTTCAGGGATGACAGATCATATGCCTCACAGAATTAATTGAATTCTGTGACCAGGCAACAAAAGAGAAGGGTAGGCTGATTGTATATTTTTTGGATTGCCAGAAAGCCTTTGACACAGTACAGTCTTTGACACTGGATAAGGGAGTCACAGTGAGGGGTGAGGTCTCTGAGTGGCGAGGCGTCACCAGTGGAGTCCCTCAGGGATCAGTTCTTGGACCTATACTATTCCTGATATATGTAAATGATCTCCCAGAGGGAATAGACTCGTTCCTCTCAATGTTTGCTGATGATGTAAAAATTATGAGGAGGATTAAGACAGTGGAAGATATTATGAGGCTACAAGATTACCTAAACAAGCTGAAGGAATGGTCCAACAAATGGCTACTAAAGTTCAATCCAAGTAAATGTAAGGTAATGAAACTATAGGTGGAGGAAATAGGAGGCTAGACACTGAATATCGAATGGGAGATGAAGTCCTGCACGAAACGGACAAGGAGAAAGATCCAGGAGTTAATATCACACCAAACCTGTCGTCTAAAACCCACATCAAAAGAATAACATCTTCGGCATATGCGAGGCTGGCTAACAACAGAACTGCCTTCAGAAACGTGTGTAAGGAATCCTTCAGAACCTTGTATACCACGTATGTAAAGCCAATTCTGGAATATGCGGCCACAGCATTGAGCCCGTACTTTGTCAAACACAAGACGAAGCTGGAAAAAGTTCAAAGGTATGCCACCAGGCTAGTCCCAGGACTAAGAGGCATGAGTTACGAGGAAAGGCTGGGTGAACTTCACCTCACGTCGCTGGAAGACAGAAGAGCTCGGGGAGACATGATCACCATATACAAAATTCTCGGGAATTGACAGGGTAGACAAGGATGAATTATTTTACACGGGTGGTACACGTACATGGGGACAAGCACAACTAGGTGAGTACAGCACCTCTCTCCTCCTACAGCACCTCTCTCCTCCTACACCATCCCTCTCCTCCTACACCATCCCTCTCCTCCTACACCATCCCTCTCCTCCTACACCCAACCAAATCCTAGGAATAATCAAACGAACCTTTGACTTAAAGGAAAAGAAAGCGATTATGCAGCTGTACAAAGTCTCTGGTGCATTCACCTGGATTATCCAAGATTGAGGCCTGATCTTCAGAAAGACATATCTGCTTTAAAGAAAGTTCGACACTGAGCAACAAAAATCATTCAGAACAAAGTCAAAGTCTCTTACCAGGAGCGGTTGAGGGCCACAGAGTTAACAACACTGCAAACCAGGCATGACAGGGCTGATCTCACCGAAACTTTTAAAATACTGAATAATTTGTAGGATACTGATCCAGGCTATTTCTTCAAATGGTCAGATGTAACAGGAACTAGGACCAACAGTTTCAAGTTCAACAAACCACATTAAATGCTTTTTCACCCATAGGGTTATGAACCCTTCGAAGCGCCTACTCACCGAAGCCGTAAATACGAAAAATAGTTGAATTTCAAAATCCAGTTTGATAAAATTATCAGGACAAATTGAAGGGACGTTTGACAAACCGCCGGCTTCCTGTCCTTGTCGAGGCCACTACCCTGTAATGGCCCTGGGATAAATTAAGATAAATAAAGTCCCTTCTCTCCAATAATGCTCATCATTATGAGATATAAAAGGGCACATTATTGGTTATAAGATATATTAATGACCAGTATATACAGCCGCCCAGTAATATTGATGACCAGTATATACAGCCGCCCAGTAATATTGATGACCAGTATATACAGCCGCCCAGTAATATTGATGACCAGTATATACAGCCGCCCAGTAATATTGATGACCAGTATATACAGCCGCCCAGTAATATTGATGACCAGTATATACAGCCGCCCAGTAATATTGATGACCAGTATATACAGTCGTCCTATGCCTATACAGTATAAGTAGTACAACCAAAACAAAGGACTCGAACCTTTAAAAGATGACACTAACCAAGTTATAATGGACGATAAAAGGGCACCAAACACTTTGAATTAATACATTATATCAGTGTTCGCGCTAGAAAGATAGTTAAAATCCCATTACTTTTTTAGTTTAGTTCATTTATTATGCCCCCATACCCATCTTGTGGGCGGTAGTGGAAAGGGTTACAGAGGCACATAATGGGCTCAGGGACTGAACCCCACAATTCATTTAGCTAAGCAAGTTACAATCTTGATGAGCTAGTTACAAAATTATTTGTAACTTTGCCTCAGATCTACAAGATCTTGTTAAAGTTCTCGGTGTACTGCTGCTCTCAGATTGCTCATTGACAATCCAAGGTTACACTCAACGTCTCCTTTAAAGGCAGATTCTTTGGCTAACTTATCAGCTTCAAAGGCAGTGTTACGGTATCAACATCGCCGGAGTGGGAAGTGGGTATTTTGGCGCCATCTATAGACCTGCACTCCAACTCCCAAGTATTAGGCGAGAGACAGATAACGTCATCTGTTGGTGGTGTGGTGGAGTCGGTGAAAGGCTCCTGTTTCATACCTCACTTAGGAGGCGAGGTCTATGATACTGACCTCTGGTGGGTGGGGTAACAATATCAACGCCATCTAGGTTGTGAATGCAATTACAATTTCAGTCCCCCCCCGGTGGAAGGGTGTTATCCTAAGGTCACCCAGTATACTGTCTGTCTAGCTAATGACGTTAATGTTTACAGAGGTGACGTGAGGAGGCGATTAGTTGCGCTGAGGCAAGCATTTCACCTTGGGAACTCCCGACTTGATCATATGAGAGGACAACGTGGCCGTCGTTGGAAGTAACAGTGTGTTAGCTGATGGACTCTTATAGTGTTGTATGGACCGACGTACCTGGGATTTGGTCAAGAGGAGTTGAGAGACGACAGTAGTGTTCGACTGCTGAGACGTGCTGCCGGTGTGTTGGCTACCCGTTCTTTGCTACACTATTCTTTGGCTAATTCATCAGCTCCATCATGCATTTGGAGACCAACTTGAGATGAAGTCCACATGAAATGGATTGTTACCATCATTAATAATTTTGTTGTATTTGTCTAGCTTTAAACACGAGCATGTTAGTTATGTCTTGGTTGAGAGCAATTAAGGATGATAGTCAAAATTAATTGCATAAAGTTTGGAGACTTGTACACATTTCGGTGCAAGAAGCAAGAAAAATAGTTCGGTGTGAAGGGTAGAATCCCAGTTGTTTAGACTGACTCCATCTCGAAATATAATCCATTGTCGGGACAACTGCACTTCCAGCTGCACCCGTGGGGCGGTGTAGGGAACAATCGGTGTATAATTTGAGAAAGAATGCTGTGGACAGAGCATCAATATAGCTAAAGGCGTTGATTTTCTTCTCAAAACGAAGCTAGAGCTGATTTCTAATTTGCTTCTTGGGTGGAAAGGGAGGAATTAAAATTGGAAAGGGTGTAATCTCCCACGGTGCAGGAAAAAGCCGTGGTCTCTTGGTAAACATTATAAAATAATACATTCAGAGTTCAGTTCGTTTTAGTTAACCATTTGAAACAATGTTTACCTTCAATAAAGGAATTTTGAAGCCCTTCTGTACAAGGGTTAGGATGAACTAGTCTAAGTAATTTTATACAAATTTGACGTATTAATTTCAGTAACACGATCAACGACGCTCGGAATATTAAGTTCCCGTCTCGTATTGAGTATTTTTGTGGTACGAGGTCGCCCAAGGATTATCCTCAAGGCTTCGTTCTGCTATTTTTAAAGCCCTACAAGCTTTCTTCCAGGCATCAAAGGAAGCAGAGGTGCAGCATAATCCACTAAAGATCTAATGTATACGATACATAATTTTGACAACTGACATTGGCACCATAGCCTGAGTGATAACCTGCAACAGCCTTGAGAGCTCTGAGCCACTTTATACTGACGAGTCTGAATTCAACAGGACCATACAGTGGCACCTCGAGGCCAAATTATTTGACTGTGTTAACATAGTCAAGCTGGAAGCCTTCACACAGTTGCACCTTGCGGACAGCTCCTCCCTGCCTGAGTGGGCACCGGTTTAGTATCTTAGTGTGCATCACCACCTTTCTTACCCTGACTTATCCTTAACCATGAAAAGTCATTTACCACCTTCCTAGATCTCGAGTCTGCCTTTGCTATTGCAAATCGACATGTTATCTTAAGTGAGCTTTCAAGAATGAATACTGGTGATAGATTTCTTTTTTGGATCAGAGGTTATTTATCAAACAGGAAGTCGTCTGTATACATGGATGAATATAATGGAGAACTATTGGCTGAATATCAAATAAATGGTTTTAAACTATTTTAGGTATATTAGAAAAGGGGGGAGGGGAGTAGCCCTGTTAGGGAAAATTTGAAATGTATTCTCAAAGAGGGACTCGAAACTAAGCCACACAGCAAACTATTTGGCTAGACTTAAAAACAAATAATTTTAAGTTCTATACAGACCTTCTTTTTGATAATTACAGTACATTATACAGACCACCAAACTTAGATAGAATGGAAGCAAAGCATCTATGGGATAAAATATCTAGAACATCTAGGTCTAACAATATTTCTCATGCGTGACTTTAATCTTGGTGGAATAAACTGGTTTAACAGAACTAAGAATAATGAAGCAAAAGATAACTGGAAATTGACAATTGCTTTCTTAGGCAACATAAGGAACCAACGCGGGAAAATAGTATTTTAGATTTAGTGTTAACAGGGCAACACAAACTGACCTCGAAATAGGGCGTGAGCTATGGAACAGTGATCACAAAGAACTCGGTAGTATAGAATGGAATAGATTTATAGGGGAAAATTCTGCTAAAGTGCCAGATTTTCGAAAAATTAATTTTAATAGGTTAATTAAGAAATTTCTTGGGCGAAATGTATTGAAAAGTGTTGGGCATGTGGGGTGGGAGGGAGATGGTCGAGCGAGACGTGAACCCAGCAGCTCCTCCTCTGAATAAACACTACGTTTTATAAATATAAATATAAATAATAAATATATTTATTCAGGTAAGGTATATACATACAAGTGATGTTACATTAATGGATTGATATATAGATAGAGCTAGTACATACAATGCCTAAAGCCACTATTACGCGATGCGTTTCGGGCAAGAAAAACATTAATATCTAGAACTTAATACTAATTGAGCATAAAGAATAAAAAGTGTTGAGAACAAATACAAATAAAGATAAAAAAAAGGGGGAACATGACTGAAAAAGCAGCACAAATACAATAGGTTGACAGTGTTGATTAAAAAAAGAAAATAACAGACATGGGTTGACAATAGAGGAGTGAGGTAGGTTACAGGGAATTTATTAGGTAGTGTTTAGTTTTTATCTTAAACTTAAACTGGTTGAGAGAGGTACAGTCTTTAACATGGTTGGGAAGGTCATTCCACATTCTGGGCCCCTTGATTTGTAGAGCATTTCTAGTTTGATTAAGTCGTACTCTAGGAATATCAAAACTGTGTTTATTTCTGGTGTGGTGCTCATGGGTTCTGTTACAACCTTCTATGAAGCTTTTGAGATCAGGATTGGCATTATAGTTTAGCGTTTTATATATGTATAATACACATGAGAGAATGTGCAGTGACTTAATGTCTAACATATTCAGAGATTTGAGAAGGGGTACCGAGTGATGTCTGGGGCCAGAGTTGGATATTGTTCTAATAGCAGCTTTGTGTTGGGTAATTAGAGGACGTAAGTGATTTTGGGTAGTAGAACCCCAAGCACAAATACCATAGTTGAGATATGGATAGATAAGGGAGTAATAGAGAGTCACCAGGGCAGGGCGTGGTACATAATATCTGATCTTAAAGAATGCCCACAGTTTTTGAAACTTTTTTTTGATATATTTAGAATGTGTCCCTGGAAATTCAGCTTGTGGTCAATGAGAATACCAAGGAATTTGCCATCTAATTTGTTACAAATTTGGGTATTGTTTATTTTGAGATTTATTTGACTAGAGGATTTATTGCCAAACAGAATATAGAAAGTTTTGTCAATGTTAAGGGTGAGTTTGTTGGCAGTTAGCCAAAGATGGACTTTATTTAGCTCAGTATTTACTGTGGCATTTAGAGCAAGAGGGTCAGGACTGGAGTAAATGAAGGTTGTGTCGTCAGCAAATAGAATAGGTTTGAGGTGTTGGGAGGCATTTGGAAGGTCATTAATGTAGATGAGAAAGAGGAGAGGGCCAAGTATGCTGCCCTGAGGAACACCAATGTTGATGGGTAGGGTGGGAGAAATTGTATTATTCACAGAAACATATTGGAGCCTGTCAGCCTGTGTTTTAATACTAAATGTAATAAGTACAATCCTGACTACCGGCTTAGTACATAAATACTTAAATGCCAGAATCGCGCCAAAATATTGTTTATTAGTTTACCTGAAAAGCTGTATAGAAAACCACGACCACTCTACATAATTTTTTACCGTAAAACAAGGGTTTTACAGAATTCCCCCATGCACCCGGGCTCTGTCAACAAGCTGTTACCATCTCTTCACCCTTATTTCATTACACACAGAAATCACAATAGCGTGATGCATCAAATTAATACATCCATATGGATAGTGTAAATACAAAAACAATGCAAACTTTTAAGGTACAGCTGGAAAAGATCATTAAGGCAAATGAGGGGATGAGGGGGGAACACCTTTGACAAACTGCCGGCTTCCTGTCCTCGTTGAGGCCATTGGTGTTAGTGGTTCTCAGGTAAACTAGGATAAATTCAGGTAAATTTAATGTTGTGTTTAAGGAAAACAATGCCGTCACCGGTAATCCGGATATTAGCTCCTGAACGACTATATGAGATCGCTCTCCTGTGTCAACTGAGAATCTAATATTTAACCATTAATTCAATTAAGTCAATAAGTAAGTAGTATTTTCTGATACTGAGCACTTGAAATACAAGTATATAAGTGACTCATTAAAGAACTGTGGATATATGGCATAAAATAGCCTCAAGTGCCGTTAGGAAGAATGAGTCATAGACTCCCGTCAACGACAACAGGCTGACTGAAGGATTTTCTTGAGGTAATTGGCCCTGTCAGGTGTAGGGCAACATTATATTTGATCCACACGGCCATAACACCACCACTAAAACTTTCTAGACGCCGGATTATGCTAGAAACTCTGCGATTGTGGCTTTTAAGGCAATGCTTTTGTGCAAATATGGAGAGTCTTTAGTATCATGAGAGTAGTGAACACTGTGGTGTTGTGTCCAGGCTGTATATTGTTATTTCCGACCTGTGTTCTTATATCCGTGTCGTTGTGTAATGTCCAGCCTCTTGTGTTATGTTCTGTTATGTTATAGTAGATGGAAGAGACTTCTTAATGTGTACCTCTGAACCTATGTACCCCTATGTACCTCTGTACCCCTATGTACCTCTGAAGACTGTAGCAAGTTCTGCTAACATTGCTCCAACTTTTTCTAATGGACCAATATCATGACATGAACAGGAAAAAAAAATATTTTAAAGTTGACAATTTCACAATTTCAAATCAACTAAACTAATTTTCAATTTCAATTTTTTTTATTTTATTCATTATGGGCTTAGAATGGCATATAACATTAATTTTCATTGCTTTAAAATATAGTTTGAGAATATAGTTTACTATAACACAAATTGTCAATGTGGCCTTCAAAATATGCACAAAATTTAGATGCCAAAAATGTGTAATTCCCCCAGTTATGGGTTTATTAATAAACGGCAGCAATGAAACCTTAGCACTCTGAATATTGCACATAATATGTAAAAATGGTGAGACTCGCTCTGAAATTGAAGTCTCTATGTTGTCTCAAAGATGAAAATCATGTTCATGCAGAAAAATTAAAGTTTTTTGACAATGAATGTAGAAATTCGAATTTATAACATCTTGTAAGTTTTATTAAACATTGCATGGCATTCATACTAGAGTATGTAAAAGTTGTGGGTCAATGTGTGTTGAAATGAAGTAAAGAAAATTAACCACCCAAAAAAAACAATATGTGGAAAAGGATAATGGGTTGGGGGATATTAAGTATACTTCATGTAAGTGATAAAGCCCTCATATAGTCAACAGTCAGCAAAAAGAGCCAAAAGAGACAAAGAAAATAGTGAAATCGTGAATATTGCCCCCCCAAAAAAATTAGTAAAGTTCTCAGCTCAATAGGAACACTGTCAAAAGTTTAAATTGCTTCTATATAAATGCCAGAAGCCTGGTAAATAAATAGCCTCTGTGTGTGTGCATACACAGAGGCTGACAATGACGGTGACAAAGACCGTTTTATTTAGGGAAAAGTACATACATGTACTCTGTACATACAAAATGAGTTACAGGCAGAATGTTGGATTTCAAGATAGAGCAAGTCTAGTATATACAATGTGTAAGCCACTAGTATGCACAGTGCTTCGGGCAAATTACATTACCTAATCCGAGAATTACATCATTGACATAGTGAAACATGGGGACGAGAGAAAATTATTGAAGGGAAATTCGAACCTTCCAGGATACCATCCACCATTCCAAAAAGGACAGAACAACAAGAGCAGGTGGGGTAATGTTGTATGTGAAAGAGGACCAGAATGCAACCACCAATGAGAAACTGACCACCATGGGATCCTCAGTCTGTATGGTGCAATATACTAGCTCAAGATAACAGTTATAGACTAGCTCAAGACTAGGTACGAACTGACAGTGAGAGTATGCTTCAGGTGAGACACAGCAACAGAGAGGAAGTTACCAATCTGCATAATATGATCAATGTTGCATCAACTCTTATAATGGGGGACTTTAACCATGAGACAATAGATCGGGTAAATCTAACATCACAAACAGGAAAGCAATATCTTGACCTGGTGCAGGACTCATTTTTCATACAGCATGTGACAGCCCATTCAAGGTAACAGCATTCTAGATCTTGTGCTAACATCAAAAGAGGGCATAATCGATCAAATTTGGATAGAGGAAAAGTATAATGGATTATAACCACAGAAACCCACATACAGGTCCAGTATTATAACCACTCGGCCACATACTGTACAAAAGTATTGGGAAGTCAAATATCTGTGCCCAATAAAGTCACGAGTGCTGCAAAGTATTAGGGTAAATCTGATGACTTCCCAATACTGTACTTTTGTTCAGTCTGTGGCTAACTGGTTATAGTACTGGACATGCTGAGGGGCATGGAGATCCTGGCTGACCGCGTTTGAATCCTCCAGGTGTCAAGAGTTTTCTGATGTGTATGTTTGTACAATTCATTAATAAGTTATTTTGTCGGGGGACAGGAACCCAGAGTGTATTCATACACGTTAGGCTTATATCAAGTCCCCCCCCCCACACCACCATTCCAGTGGTGAGTAGCATTCCAGGGTAATCTAGAAGGGTGAGGCTTAAAAAGGATACCAGTAGTACAGTCAGGTTTGTTCTCGACTCACAATCGAGAATTCTGGGTTTGAATCCTGGGCAGGACAGAAATGGTTGGGTGCATTTCATTTCACCTAATGCCTCTGTTCACCTAGCAGTAAGTAGGTACTCAGGAGTTAGTCAGCTGGTTGTGGGGTTGCATCATGGGCAAGGGTCAGTAATTCGGCTTTGGGGGGGGGGGGGACCTCGATAAAAGCTAAATGTGTGTGAATATACTCTGGCTTCCTGTCCCCCGACTCAATGAATTATATTTATAATTAAGAAGAGGTATTGCAAGGGAAAGCTCTAAACCTACTAATACAAGTTGGAAATCATCTACTTTTGTGCCTGTGTAAAAAAAAAATAAATTGCCAGTCTAATCATTTAGATGCTCAATAAAATGACACTAATTCTTTTATTTTAGGCATAGACCTCAAGGTTTATATAATGTTAAAATTAAAGGCAGCATATTTTCCAGGAACTGGTGCAGCTTAAAAAAGGGAAACGACAGTCCATCATAGTGAGCCAAGATGGCAAGTGAGAGTGATGCTTCACTGGCTAAGTTGAAGCAGCTGTTGGTGACTGGTTCCAACAATGTTGCTTGGAATGGAAGTAAGTCTTGTTTCACCTTAGAAATACTCTCCTTGCTACCTTACATTTGATCTTGCGTCAACATTGTACTGTATAGATGTACGTACTATACGTAGGCTACACAAATATTGTATTGAATGTACAATACTGGGGCTACACAAACATTGTACATTATGGATTGTACTATACAGGCGCTACACAAATATTGTACATTATGGATTGTACTATACTGGGGTTACATAAACATTATACGTTATGGATTATAACATACTGGGATTATCTTGAGATGATTTCGGGGCTTAGTGTCCCCGCAGCCCAGTCCTCGACTAGGTCTCAACCCCAAGGAAGCAGCCTGTCTAACTCCCAGGTACCTATTTACTGCTAGGTAACAGGAGCATCAGGGTGAAAGAAACATTTTGCCCATTTGTCTCCGCCTCCACCGGGGATCAAACCCGGAACCTTAGGACTTTGAATCCAAAGCGCTGTTCACACAGCTGTCAGGCTACACAAACATTTTACGGTATGAAGTAATTGACACAACATGGGTTTGTTAAAAATAGATCCTACCTTACAAACCTGCTCACATTTCTGGGGAGAGCCCCTGTGGCTCCCTCGAGTTATCCAGGCTGCTATTGATATATTAGACTTTGGTATTAGTCAATGTGAATGGAGTTCTAGGCCTACCGGGGACCACGAGTCAGCACCTGGCTTGTGGCCCCCTCAGCCTGGCCCCCTGTCCCCCAGGGGGGGGGCCCCCCTAACCACCTGGCCCTCTCAGAGAGGCACGAGGAGCAATGGCCTATAGAAACCCCGGTGTGGTTGGAAGCATTCTATGTCTGCCATCGATCTGGTCAGGCACCCAGAAAGGTGCCTGATAATTTGAGACTGGCATCTCTCAGCAGTCGTGACTAGTGGGAGGCCCTTTTCTGTGCTTATGCAAGCGTGTTGTCATGGCAAGACTTCGGATATAATAGCATATCGGGAGCAGTTCTGTTCCTGTCCTCTTATCAACAATTGGAAGGAGACCTTGTTTTTATTTGTGAGTTAATTATATCGAGTCTTAGAGAATACTTTATTAATTCATTATGGTCTCCAGACTGGTGTTTTTAGATCTATGATACATGTTTATGGGTAATTCTAATCTGGGCACGTGGCAACATATTTCATTTTCTGAGAGACGGCCCGAAATCTAAATTTCTTAGCATGCTTAATTAAGGTATTTATGGTTAATATTTACTTAACATGAAACGGCAATTATTTCATGTTAAAGGTTAGTAAATGGTGTCAAAAATTTCTGACATATATTGGGAAGATATAATAATTAAGTTAATTGTAATTAAAATACACTTTTCTTTATTGTGCTTTATTTAATGCATACAGGCCACCTGGTTCGTCATTTAGTGGACTGGTTCCTTCGCAATGAACGAGAGCACCATAGTAAGTTGAACCTTCCTGAATCACCACCTGGTGAGGACGGCTCAAAACCCAGACTCCGAGCTACTAACCCAGGTGACACACTCATTAACTGCACTTCTATCATTCCAAAGTTGGTGGAAGAGGGGAAAGCTGAGGTTATAATAGATACACTGCGAGCATACAGCCAGTTGCCATATGTGGATAAAGAAGCTTTGGTAAGAATGACATTGCATTTCCTTACATTTATTATAAAGATTTTTTGTTATAAAAGATTTTTTTATATCTGGGAAGAGTCCTGGTAGCTCCCTGAAGCTATTTCACTAAAATGTCTTCCCACTATTGAGTCACATCAATATTATTTTCATTATTACAGTATTATTATTATTATAATATGATTCCTGCTTTGACCTACCAGGGATTAGAGCCAGAACTTGAACCCCTCCTCCCTCACAGAGGCACAGAGAGGTGGGCATTGTTACAATCACCCACACTGAGAAAGCATTCAGAAAGTAAGTGAAGCATTACAGATAATCGCAAGGTTCATAGAAAATGAAACATCGAAACAGCCAAATAACTGCATACGGTTCATTCAAAGCAAAACTGGTTCAATCAAAGCTTTGCTTGAATCCTCTAGTGCAGAAAGCAGCCAATAGGTGGCATCCAGTAGCTCCTGCTGCTGAGTCCCACTTCTTTTTCTCATATAAGTGCTGGCCATCTTTCGGATCATGTCCTGTGGGAGCCATTTGCTTGGTCATTGCTCCTGTTTTCTTGGGGGAACCCCTTGTGGCTCCCAGTAGCTATCTTGCTAAAATAGCCCCTAACTACTGAATCACACCAGTTGTGGAGTTTAGTGCAGCCTACTGGGATCAGAGCTAGAACCTAGATCCCCCTCACAGAGGTGCAGGAAGCAGATTGACACGCCCCCATATCACCAGGGGAAGGCAGCAAACTGGTACAGACCACTACTGGGTTAAAAAAGAAGACTAAAGCCTCGCAATCCACTGAATGAACTCTCCCAAGAATGTCGACAAATGATTGAAAATATCTTGAAAGAAGCATGTGCTTGTTTGCCTCACCCCTCCCACTCATTTGGGGAGGGAGAGGGGCCCAGGACTCGCAATGTCCCCCTCTGGCTCCAGCCATTACTTCCTCCACTGATGCAGTTCATGTCAGGCTACTGCAGTAGGAACCCAGGGTCATCAGTAAGATGTGGCTAACCCCATTGCTTTTTCAGCTAATTGCTTCTTTGGACTTGTGTCCTTTCTGGTTTTTTGTGTACCATGGTGCAGTATGGGCCTGGCTTTTTAGAGTACTCTGGCTGCATGTGCTCAGGATCAACTTCTCTGAGTGCTCTCTTGTACACAGTGTGAGAGAGAACTCTCTTTTCTCTAAGAGAAAAATGCTCTCTTTTCTGGTGTGTTCAGTAGTTTGCTACCTTAGAGGTGCTTCCTGCTTTGGTGGGGGAGGTACTTGCCTTAGGTGAGTCATGGATCTCTTGCTCCTCTGTCTTGACCTGGGTCGAGAGTGAGCATTGGCTAGTGCAGCGTTCTGGTGGCTTGTGTGCTTGTATATATGGTACGCTGAGATGGACCTTCAGTCATGTAGCCCATACTGTGTCTGCTTACTGTTAGGTCTGGTGTAGCATCCCCGTTGCCTGGTTGTCTTGCTTGGTTTGCCCTTCACGCCCTGGAAATTTCCTATGGGTACAGTTTGCTATTGGATATTCCCTCCAAAACCATTCCTGTCTTGTACAAATTTAAGGGTTTATTGTTGTCCATGCCACAGGGCGATGATCATTCGTTCTGCCTCTGGCATGCCGACTGTTGTCTTGGACACACCTATGGCCCAGAATCCTGTGGGGTTTGCACTCCTTATGTGGTTCTCCTATCTGACCCTCCTGATGAAGTTTATGCATATCAGGTAGATACTGCTTTACAGGTTTGCTTTGTCTGCCTGGTTGGGTCTTCACCCCTTCAGATGAGGGCCTTTTACTTCAAGGGGAGGGGGGGTTTTCATATTCCCCTCTCCTTGTATGATTTTCATTTGTCTGTGGCTCCTGCCATATTCATTTCCGCATGATGTTAGGCCTGTCAGAACCATCCTTCCAGAGGTTTCCTTCCTCTCAAGTCGCTCAGTCAGCAGCTCGTGAGGATCTCTTTAATACTTACGATTCATGGTGACGTTCTCGCAGTCTTTAAAACAATTCACGTAGTGTAGGACATGGCGTTAACGCCGTCAATAATTAAAATATTTGTAAAAATTCTATTTATTGTCTGATTATTATGGGATTTGTTTCAAAATGTGCGCCATTGTCTTCCCATTCTCTATACTGTTTACCCCACCTGGCATCACTCCACCACTGCGTGGATAGCCACATGACACGATGTACTTTATCTTATGGTGTTGGTAATGTTGTTCTTCTATTTGACCTTATATGCATATATATATTCCCTTAGAGAATTATATTGCAAACAATTTTATACCAAAATAAACAACATAGCACGAAAATTGAGGTGAAAAAACTGGAAAGAGTATAAACATTGGAGTGTGGTTGTGCGCTCACAGGCAACGCTTGGCCTACCTTGTGGTGCACTGTAGTGTAGATGGCCTGCCTGTAGATGGCCTGCCGGGCCAGGCAAAGTGTTAACCCATAAAGGGAGCAATACATATATACAGTGGTACCTTTGTTTACAAATTTAATCCGTTCCCAGAGGCGGTTCGTCACAGGGCACTGCAGGACGCAGGTGATGTTTCGCCTCCAATCTATTAGCCTTACTATGATGTTTACTGTCCAGAAAAACACCCCTCGGGATTCCCCTCCAAGACCAGGAGAACGTCGTGACCAGAATGCATGCCAAGGGACAATGGGTCCTGAAAACCCTCAGAGATCGGAAATGTCCACGTGAGAAAAGCTGCGCGAACCACCATCCGTCGCCATGGTCGACCAGCAAGTCCTGCCTTACCTACTTCTCTTACCTGCTCCTCACCTTACACCTTACCTTCTAGAAATTATTTTTTCTCTTACTTGCTCCTCACCTCACTCTTTCCTTATTTATTGACCTGTTCCTTCCTCTTTCCATACGGGCTCACCATAGCCCATGCTACTTGGAACATTTCGTTCTAAGTAGCTGAATCTACAACAACAACATCCTCTTTCCATGGCTTACGGGCTACTCATCCCCATGCCACCTCTTGGGTGGCTTAAACTTCATCAATCAATCAATCCTCTCTCCACTCCCACATGACTTGATAATGGTCCAGGATGGACCGAAACACCGTTTCTTCATCTTCTGATGTGTAGTTTGATCATCATATCTTCAGCCATGTTATTGTGACTCATTGTCTGTAATGTTATTATTTGCCATTCTCCATCTTAAACTAGGTAGATTGAAATCTCCAAA